>NW_007200931.1:36916-39953 GCF_000164805.1 Carlito syrichta | reverse complement strand
GAGACCTCATCTCTACAATAAATCAAAAAATTAGCCGGGCATGGTAGCGCATGCCTGTAATTCCAACTACTCGGAAGGCTGAGGCAGAAGTATCGCCGGAGCCCAGCAGGTCGAGGCTGCAGGGGCCGGGAGCGGCCACTGCACTCCAGTCTGGGCGACAGTGTGAGACTCCAACTCAAAAGAAAAGAAAAGAAAAGAAAAGAAACTAACACTTTAATATAAAAATCTTCCTATGTTTACAGAATTTTCAGACATGCTGTGGACAAAGGAAAGTATACCTCTTACAATCTTACTGCACTTTAGGAAAAATTATTTTATCTGCCTGATACTTTCTAGTAAAGTGAGAAACTATTTTCTTATTAGCATACCTCTCTTTTATGCAGGGGGTGGGGGACTAAATATCAATATCAACAACAGACTACAAGAAACTATAAAATGTAAGTAAGTTACTGGGGGAAAACATAGTTACTACCAAATAAATACCATCATCCAATACCTTTAGAATGTCTCAGCTCTTCAGGAAGAAAACACCACACATCCAATCTCACCAATACAATGAAAACACCATCACGGAACTGGAAACAAATAAATAAAGTTCGCCTTCAGAGGGAAACATTTGGGCTAAATATCCTGAGAGTGAATACTCTATAACAAGAAGCTTTTATCAGCCTTAGCTGGTAAAACTGTAAACCTACCTCAAATCTCAAATTTTTCTTCCAAATTGTATCAAGACTTTAAAAGAAAATTAAAATCTTTAATTCTCTGTTAAATCAATTGAACTGCATAATAGTAACTGAAAGAGAAATTCTCTATGCCTCAAATAAAAGCAGAATGAATCATGTTAAAATAATTTTTAGAGGATCAACAGAAGGATGGGGGATTAGGGATTCCTATCCCTAATACTCATCTAAAAAACTACATTTATGGTTTGCAGTAACCTCTTAAAACTGCCAGAACTAACACACACACACACACACACACACACACACAAATGCAATTATAAAATTGTTTCTAAAAATGTTTCTAAAAAGCCTGAAAACCCAGACCATGCTTCACAGTTTAATACATGAACAATCTGAATACGTGGGAAAACAGCAGCATAGGTACTAGCTATCAACTGTGGTGGTGAACTGAAAGGTAAATCCTGTGAACAGTCTCAGTGTGTAGATGTGGCAAAAGATCATGGGGAAAGGTTAAGAGATTGAAACTGCTACACCAGGTTAAAGACTATAAAGGGAAAGCCATGTTAGGTTCAACTGTTAAGATTAAAAATCCATGCTATACTATTCCACGTTACAAACTATAAAAGTGAATTTAGGCTGGGCACAGTGGCTCATGCCTGTAATTCCAGCACTTTGGGAGGTAGAGATGGGAGGATTGCTTGAGTTCAGGAGTTTGAGACCAGCCTGGGCAACATAGCAAGACCTCGTCTCTACTAAAAATAAAATAAAATAAAATAAAATATGAATTTACACTACCCATGAAATGAGGTAGAGATGGGTTAGAGGAAAGAAAGAAACTTAAGGGAAGACTTAAGATCCTCATCTTGGGCAATCTGAGGCTCCTGTGACCGTGGTCCCTCATATGTAAAATGAGGAGTAGACCAACTCAGAGCTTCCTGCTCTGGCTGTGACTCAGTCACTAGGGAGTTCAAGCCATGGCATCTGTACATATAGAGGACTACAGCAGATCCTCACCGGCAGTAAAGAATAAGGGCCTTTGGGCCTGAGAAATAATCTCCCAAATCCCCCCAAAATGATATATTCTTTAAAAGGTGGTGAGATATTGGTGCCATATATGATCCATTTTTCATAATTTTTATAATCTACAAAAGAAATGCAGATCAACTGCATGACCAAGAGGGAAAATAAATGTGCACTGTGAAATTCCTACCTTCAGTCACGCAACATTAGAGGACTTTCAACGCCCACTTATATTGCAGCTTCTCTCACTATGACCTTTGCATTATTTTGATTTAATTTCTCATTACTGTGGTGAACAGGGGAAACTTTTTTAAAAAAAAATTAATATGTTTCAAATGACAGGCCTACTTTAACATCCCATGAAACCACAAAGGCTCTTTTCCCACAGCGCATGTTATACTTTATTACAATGCTGCCAGTCACATTATAAACAGATGAGTATCTCAAGCAAGGCCATACAATCTCCTTCAAACCCTAAAAAGAGCAATCTTTTGCCAGGTACTAAAATCTCTTTTCCTTAAAACAGACAAGCAGACGGACTGAATATATACAACTGAATAAAGAAAACTTGACTGAATAGACATTTCTAGTTCAGACAGATGCAAAAACGGGCTAATTTATGATACCGCCTTCCCACTCTAGCATTAGACAATCTTTCCCTCTTCAGTGACTCAGCTTTGAGTCAAAGCCGAAAATCCGCAGGTGAGAGTGGGAACTCACACCATAACAGTGTAACATCAGAAGTAAAATGGATTAAAAATACTCTGGGTGAGTCTCCATTCATTAACAGACACTCAAGAGTGAACAGCACAGGGACAGGGATGTGTTCAGTGCCTACTCGGTATCAGGCACTTTTCATACGCGTCCTTGTATAGCCTTGACAGTGACCCCACAAGGCAAGCCGTCAGCATCTCCACACTACAGAAGAGGAAAGGGGGTTCGGGAGGTGAGGTAACTGGCAGCACGATGCCAACAAGCCTTGATTCCTTTTCCAGCGCTCAAACCCCTTTCAATACTCCCCCCAAAGGACGGCAGGGCCAGCGCCTCCCCTCAAGAGGAAGCCTCTTTCTTCCCAGCTCCCCGCAGCCTGCCACTTCCCGCGACACGTTCGGATCGTCCGGAGACGGAGAACCGGCGAGCGGGGACGGGCGGGACAGCCCGGCTCCCGCATGTCCACCCTCGACGTCTGATCTCACGCCCAGGCAACTCCGCGCCGCGAGCCCCACCTGCAGCCCACTCCGTGTCCCTGGCCCCTCGCCTCGGAACCCCGGCTCCCTGGACGCCCGGCCTGACCCCGCAGCGTCCTGCCCGCTCCTCCTCTCCCCACCCCGCCC
>NW_007200931.1:2285-36196 GCF_000164805.1 Carlito syrichta | reverse complement strand
ACCGGCCACTCCGGCCTCCCAACAGGCACTGAGCGCGGCGCGGGGGCGTAGCGCGGGCCCACGCCCCGCGATCGCGCGCAGGCCCCGCCTCCGCCACGCACTGCTCCCAATCAAAGCCTCCTGGCCGCGCCTAGCCACGCCCACTTCCCAGCCTAGGGTCCACGCCTGGGCTGCCGTGGCGCCCCCACTGGTCACGACCAGGAGTGCAGGTGGGCCGGAGGAAGGCGGTGCCCAAGCGCTCGCCTGGCTCTAGGGTCATCTGAGTGGCTGGAGAGCCACGCCCACAGGCGTCCCGGGCCACGCCCCTGGCTCTCTAGACCCAGGAGCAGGGTTCCTGGAGCTCTGCCCACTGACACTCCAGGCTCTGCAAATCCACGTTCCTCTGCTCCCTCCAAGATTCCCCCAGAGTCCCTTAAAGCTGGAACATGAGCTCCTCTGAGCCCCGCCCACTACCCACCCAGTGTCCCTGAGTTCATTGATAGTACAGAGAAATATAATTGATTTACTTTTTTTAATTTTAAAGATGTGGGGTACAATTCAGGGTTAGGCATTATAAATGGTTATTGTACAGGTAAAGTTTGGGCCTCACTTTGGGCTCCACTTCACCTGGTTTGAGATCATGTACCTTTATTGAGGAAGTATGCCCCTTTCCCACCTCCCCTGTCAGTTTCCCACTACTGTCAATCCCTTTCTTGTAGTATTATTATAACCTCCCAGGGTCCGCTTATGAGAGAGAACCAGTGTTACTCAGTTCTTTGTTTCTGTGATAGATTACTGAGTACTATAGACTCTAAATTCATCCAAGTTGCTATGAAGTTCATAATTTTGTCCTTATTTATGGCTGCATAATATTCCTTTTTGTTTTTTTTGGAGTTTCATTCTGTCGCCCAGGTTGGAGTGCAGTGGCATACTCATGGCCACTGAGCCTTGATCTGCTGGACTCAGGTGATCCTTCCACCTCAGCCTCCCAAGTAGCTGAAATTATGGGCTCGCACCACCAAGCCTGGGTAATTTTTTCAATTTATTGTAAAGACGAGGTCTCACCAAGTTACCCAGGCTGGTCTCGAACCTGTAGGCTCAGGCAATCCTCTCATCTTGGCCTCCCAGATCCTGGGATTATAGTCGTGAGTCACCATGCCCAGTCATATTCCATTTTTAAATCCAGTTCACTTTGATTGATTTTTGAATGTTTATTTTATACCGAGGACCTTCTATTATTTCTAGAAGACATTTTGTAGATTCCTTGGAATATTCTATGTAGATAATCGTGTTACCTACAGATAGGGACAATTTTAATTCTTTCCTTTCAAATCTGTATGCCCTTTTCTTATATTGTGCTGGCTAGAACTTCCAGCAATAGGTCAGAAAATTAAGTTCATGAATTCATCCTAGAAAAAGTGCTACATACCTCATTGCTGAGTATCACTATGGTGAAGTATTTCCCTTGGAAAATATTTGAAGTACTTCCCTTGGAAAATGAGGTACTGACACCAGTGGATAGTCCATTCAGCAAAGCAATCTTGGAACTCTTTTTCTGGAATAACCATCAGAGCTGACATCACAAGAATGCCAAGCGTTTGAGTCACAGCAGTGAATAGACATTAAGTTTCTTGTTTAACTTGGCAAGAGTAGAAGTGAAGTCAGGGACATGTTAGTCCAAGTTTATGGGGACAATGCCATTAAAAAAAAAAAACAAACAGTGGGCCAGGCGTGGTGGTTCAAACCTGTAATCCCAACACTATGGGAGGCCAAGCCAAGAGGATTGCCTGAGCTCACAGGTGCAAGACCAGCCTGGGAAACTTGGTGAGACCTTGTCTCTACAATAAATAAAAAAATAAGCTGGGAGTGGTAGCGTTCACCTGTAGTTCCAGCTACTTGGAAGGCTGAGGTGGAAGGATCGCCAGAGCCCAGCAGGTCAAGGCTGTAGTGGCCATGAGCATGCCACTACACTCCAGCATGGGCAACAAGACTCCATCTCAGAAAGAAAAAAAGAAAAAAAGAAAAAAAAAACCCCAGCAGTGTACAAATAGATGAAATGTTTTTTTTCTGAGGGGAGAGAAAGTGTCACTGATGAAAAAGAGGTCAGGACACCCAGTAACGAGCAGAACTGACAAAAACACAGCAAAAATTCATCAAGTTGTGTCAGAATCATTGGCTGACTGTGAGAAGCATAGCTGACTAAATAAACAATGATAGAGACACAGGAAAATCTTGGGATGAGAAGGATGTGTGCAAAAATGGTCCCGAGGGAGTTCCTGCATCATGACATTGCACCAGCTCACACAGCACTGCCTGTGAGGGAGTTTTTAGCCAATAAATAAATAACTGTGTTGGAAAATCTTTCCTATTTACCTGATCTGGCCCCCAGTGACTTTTGTTTTTACCAAAAGATAAAGAAAATATTAGAAGAAAGACATTTTGATGACATTCAGGACATCAAGGGTAATATGATGACAGCTCTGATGACTATTCCAGAAAAAAGAGTTCCAAAATCACTTTGATGGATGGATTAGGCACTGGCATTGGTGCAGAGCTTCCCAAGGGAAGTACTTCAAAGGTGACTGTAGTGATATGCAGCAATAAACTATGTAGTACTTTTTCTAGGGTTGGTTTGTGAACTTAATTGTCATGCCTCATATGTTGAAGAAGTGATGAGAGCAAATGTCCTTGCCTTGTTTGACACAAAGCACTCAGTCTTTCATCATCAGTATAATGTTAGCTACAGATTTTTTTGCAGATGCTTTCATCAGATTATGAAATCTTCCCCTTTATTTCTGTTTTTAAGAGTTTTATCATGAATCAGTGTTCTTTTTATTTAACGGGGGGGGGGTCATCTCAGCTCTGTTGCCAAGCCTGTAGTGCAGTGGGGTCACAACTCACTGCAGCCTCAACATCCTGGCTCAGGTGACTTTTTCCACCTCAGCCTCCCAAGAAGCTGGGACTACAGGCATGTGCCACCATGCCTGGCTAATTTTTTATTTTTTGTAGAAATGAAGTCTCGCTGTGTTGCCCAGGCTGGTCATGAACTACTGGTCTCAAGTAGTCCTCCCACCTTGGCCTCCCAAAGTGCTGGGATTACAGGTGTGGGCCACCTCACCCAGCCATGAGTGGGTGTTCAAATATCTTTTCTAAATCAAATGATATAATATAACTATGAGACTTTTCTTCTTCAGTCTATTAATATGGTGGATTACATTGATTTTTAAAATAGAATCAGGCTTGTATCCCTGGAATAAACCCCATTTGATCATGGTATATAATCTTTTTTACATATTGCTGAATTCTGTTTGCTAATGTATTGTTAAGCATTTTTGTTTCTATATTTATGTGAAATATAGGTCTGTAGTTCTCCTTTTTTGTACTCTGTCTAGTTTTAATATCAGGATTAATACTAACTTAATAAAATGAGTTGGGATATGTTTCCTCCTTCTCTGTTTTCTTTTCTTTTATTTTCTTTTTTTTTTTTGAGTCAGAGTCTCACTCTGTTGCCCAGGCTAGAGTGTGGTGGCACACTTATAGCCACTGTAGCCTCAACCTGCTGGGCCCAGGCAATCTTTCTGCCTAAGCCTTCCAAGTAACTGAAACCAAGGGCATATGCCACAATGTCCAACAAATTCTTTGATTTACTGTAGAGAATAGCTCTTGTCTAGCTGCCCAGGCTGATCTTGAATCCCTGGGCTCAGGCATTTCTCTTGCCTCTGCCTCCCAAAGTGCTGGGATTACAGGCATGAGCCACCTCTCCTGGTGCTTCCCTTCTATTTTCTTGAAGAGAGTCTATGGATAGGTATTCATTCTTTAAATGTTTGGGAAACATCTACAGTGAAACCATCTGGATCTAGAGCTTTCTTTTTTGAGAGCTGATAAATGGCAAACACAATTTCCTTAATAGTCATAGGGCTATTTATATTTTCTATTCCATAGTGAGTTAGTTATGGTAGTGGTTCATTTCAAATTTATATGTTTAGAGTTGTTTGCAGGAATCTCTTTTTATCTTTTGAGGTCTGCAGGGCCTGTAGTGATAGCTCCTCTTTCATTCCTGATGCTGGAAATTTGTATCATCTTTTTATTTCCTGGTCAGTCTTGGTAGAGAATTGCATATAATTATTCAAAGAACTAATCTGTGTTTCATTGATTTTCTCTGTTGTTTTCTTATTTTCAGTTTCATTGATGTATGCTCTTACTTTATTATTTCCTTCCTTCTGTTTGCTTTAGGTTTATTGTGCTTTTCTTGGTTCTAAGTCCTTAAAGTGGGAGCTTAGATTATTGATATGAGACTTTTCTTCTTTCCTAACGTATGCATTTAGTGCTTTGAAGTTCCCTCTCAGTCCTTATTTAGCTGTGTGTCACAGATTTCGATATGTTGTATTGTCATTTTCATTCAGTTCAATGCATTTTTAAAATTTGCTTTGATACTTCCTCTTTGACCCATGGGTTATTTATAAGTGTGTTGTTTAGTTTTCAAGTGTTTGGAGATTATCCTGTGATCCTTCTTTTATTGGTTTATAATTTGATTCCATTCTGGTTGAAGAGTATACTCTGTATGATTCTAGTTCTTTTAAATTTGTTGAAGTTTGTTTTATGGTCCAGAATATGGTCTGTTCTGGTATATGTTCTGTGGGCACTTGAAAATAATGTGTATTCTGCTGTTGTTCAGTGAAATGCTCTATAATTGTTTATCTGATGGTACTGGCTGATGGTGTTGTTGAGTTCTGCTATATTCTTGCTGATTTTCCATTACATTGTTCTATCAGTTGCTAAAAGAGGAGTATTAAAATCTTAAACTGGCTAGATGTGGTGACTCAAGCCTGTAATCCCAGCACTTTGGGAGGCCAAGGCAAGAGGATTGTCTATGTCCAAGAGTTTGAGACCAGCCTGGGCAAGTTGGTGAGACCTCCTCTCTACAATAAATCAAAAAAATTTACTGAACATGATACCACATACCTGTGGTTCCAGCTACTTGGAAGGCTGAGGCAGAAGGATCACCTAAGCCCAGTAGGTCAAGGCTGTGGTGGCCATGAGTGTACCACTGCACTCCAGCCTGGATGACATAGTGAGACTCCTTTACACACACAAAAAAAATCTTAACTACAATGATGCATTTTTCTATTTCTTTTCTTAGTTCTATCAGTTTTCCTCTCACATATTCTGCATCTTTGTTGTTTGGTGCATACGTGCTTAGGATCAATAGATTTTCTTCGTGGGTTGCCTTTTCATCATCATGTCATGTCCCTCTCTTAAATTTCTTTGCTCTGAAGTATGCTTTATCTATTATTAACATAGCTACTCCTGCAATCTTTTGATCAAAGTTTGCACGACTTACTTTTTTTGCTATAGTTTACTTTCAACCTACTTATATTGATATATTTGAAATGAGTTTCCTATAGGCAACATATGGTTGGTTCATTTTTTTTATAGTCCACTCTGCCCAGCTCTGTCTTTTAATTAATGTGTTTAGACCACTCCCATTTAAGGTAATTATTGGCATGTTAGAGCTTAAGTCTGCCATTTTATTTTGAGCTTTGTGCCTGTTCAATTTTTTAGTTCTCTTTTCTTTTTCCTGCCTTCCTATGGGTTACCTTAACATTTTTTAGAGATTAATTTCAATTTTTCTACAGTGTTTTTGAATGTGTCTCTTTGTATAGTATTTTTAGTAGTTGTTCTGGGTACTACATTAGATAGATAGATATCCACAAAAAATAGGATATATAAGAAGAAAGAACCAAATGGAAATTTTAGAATTGAAAAATATAATAACAAATTTTAAAAAACTCAATGTGGGCTCAATAACAGAATGTAGGGGGCAGGGGGGAAAATCAAGGAACTTGAAGGCAGAAAAATAGGAATCACCTAATCTGAACAACAGAGGAAAAATAGACAGAAAACAAAAAAAAAATGTGCATAGCCTTAGGGACCTTGTGACTATAACAAAAGACCTAGCATTCATGTAATCAGAACTGTATTCTCTCTCTCTCTCTCTCTATCATCTATCTGATCATATCTCTATCTACATTTTTATGTATTCACAGTCTGTCTACTGGTGTTGCCATTTTACCAATTCAAGTGACATGCAGAAACCTTATCTCCCTTCATGCTACCTTATCTTCTTCTGTTTGCAACATAATTGTCTTAAATATTTCCCCTACATACATTTAGAACTATATCAGACAGCGTTATATACATATAAAAATATTTTGAGTCAGGGCAACTCACTCTGTCATCCAGGCTGGAGTACTGTGGTATGACCACGGCTCACAGCAGCCTCAACCTCTTGGGCTCAGGCAATCCGCCTGCCTCCACTTCCTGAGTAGCTGGGACTATAGGTGGGCACCATCACGCCTGGCTAATTAAAAATTTTTTTTTGTAGAGACAAGTTCTCATTATGTTGCCTAGGCTGGTCTCAAACTCCTGGGCTCAAGCAATCACCCACCTCGGCCTCCCAAAGTGTTAGGATTACAGATATGAATAACCACATCTGGTCTGATAGTATTATATTTTTACTCTGGCCATCAATCATAATTTAGAAAGCTTAAGAAGAAAAGGAAAGTCTGTATTAATTCATATTTTGGATTACCACAGTTTCAGAAAACCTCTTAAACCAAGTTTTTCCTCTGTTCTCATACCACAACAATCAACACAGAAGACTTCTGTAACCAAATGTGTGGGGCTTTCTTCCCAGAAACAACAGTGGAATACAATTGAATTGTATTCTCCAATTCAATTCTGACTCGATCTACCTGGAAATAGTATCAGATACCACAGGTTGAGGGCTCACTCTCACAATACCACTCCCTTCAGGCACCAGTCACAGTCCAGGCTACTGGAAATTCTGATTTGTGAGGTAAATGTCCAGACATAAACTGCTTTCCCCTATAACTGGTTTTTTTCCTCTCCCCTCTCCCTCAGGGAGCAACCTCTAGCCAAGGCTGGTCTCTGATAGATATGTGCATGTTCCTAATAATAAGTCATGGAATGCAGGTGACCCTTCCTGGGATGCAGGTAACCAAGCAACCTAAAGATAATGTAGTCACTCTTCATAGATGTGATTATAAACACTGTATAGGAATTTGAATAATTAACTTGCTTGGTTCTTCACCAACCTGCCACCATTGGTGCTCTTCCATAAGTTTTAATAAACCAATGTCTCTCCCTGTTGTACCTCTGGGTGACTTCTTTGAAATAAGTAAATGTTACTTGCAAGCCCTCTCAGATTTGGGGCTACAGCGTTACACTGACCAACCAACTTCAAATTGGGGTTCCCACGACCCTCTCTATGGGTTTGATTCATTTGGCAGAGCATTTGTTTACCAGTTTATTATAAAGGATATTGCAAAAGATATAGATGAAGAGATGCACACAGCAAGACTTGGGGCGGTGGTGGGAGATTACTTGCCTTCTCTGGATGGTCCACCCTCTAGGAACCTCTTTGTGTCTAGCTATCTGGAAGATCTCTGAACCCAGCCCTTTTGAGTTCTTTATGGAGGCTTCATTATGTAGGCATAATCGATTAAACCATTGGCCATTGGTGATCAACTGACCCCCTTCAGAACTTCACCTCTCTCCTCTACCTGGAAGTTGGGGGATGGGGCTGAAAGTACCAACTTTCTAATTATGCCTTTGTCTTTTGGGTGACCAGTCTCAGAGCTATTAATAAATATCACCACACAAGAAGACAGCACTTTAGTGAGTCCAAGGATTTTAGGAGTTGTATGTCAGGAACCAGGGCTGAAGACCAAACAGTAACATATATTTCACAATATCACAACCATGTTCTTTCTTCCTTCCTAATGTTCCAAGATTCTTTCTTCTATCATTTCCTTCCTGTTTAGATAACTTCCTCTAGCCATTCTTTTAGAAGTATGCTGGTAACAAATTCTCTTAGTTTTTCTTCATCTGAGAATGTCTTGACTTCTCTTTCACAAGTAAAGAATATTTTCACTGGATATTGCATTGTGACTTGATAGTTCTTTCAGTACTTAAAAGATGACACTTTCTTCTAAGATCCCTGGTTTCTGTTATGATATTCACTGCCATTTAAATTGTTTTTCTGGATGGGCAGGGTAGCTCATGTGCCTATAATCCCAGCAATTTGGGAGACTGAGGCATGAGGATCTCTTGAGTCCCAGGAGCTCAAGACCAGCCTAGACAACATAGTGAGTTCCCCATCTTTACATTTTTAAACTTTGTTTTTCTACTTTATGTAAGGTGTTGCTCTCTCATTACTTTTGGGGCAGGTTATTCAGTGCAGGTTAGATATATATAAGTTTCTTGTAGGAAGTTATAAATTAAAACAGGATGAGCATTCAGACATCTTTCTTGTCAGTACACAACCTTCACCCAACTGACCAGATGCACCAGACCTGACCACCTTGTGGACTGGAATGTGGATCTACCAATGTAGCAAATCACAGAACAACAGGGAATTACCCAAAACACAAACATGATGTTTTAAGAAAAGCCCAATATAGATAGACAAAAACTTTGATTTTTTAGAAGGTCCTTGTGGTCTTAGAAAGTTGAGAGATGGTAATCAAAACTTGTGGCCAGATACCTACAGCCCACCTCTCTTAGCCCATAGAAGGTGGAGAGATGGTAATCAAAACTTGTTTATTTCTTTCTTTTTCTTTTTCTTTTTTTTAATGAATCAAGTTCTCATTATCTTGCCAAGGCTGGTCTTGAACCCCTGTACTCAAGCAATTCTCCCAACTTGGCGCCCCAAAGTGCTGAGATTACAGGTGTGAGCCACTGTGCCCAGTTAGTAATCAAAACTTGTGACCAGTTACCTGCAGTCCATCCCACTTAGCTGATGGTTTGCTTAATAATAATTGTAAAAGTATATAAAGCTTCTTGTCAAAGGCAAGCACACATTCTTTCTCTTAAGACACCAATGCCCTTTGGGCATGTTTCTTTCTAATAAGTTCTTTCTTAAAATATACTTGGGACTTGGCCAGGTGCAGTGGCTCAAGTCTGTAATCCCAGTGCTTTGGGAGACCAAGGCAAGAGGATTGCCTGAGCCCAAGGATTTGAGACCAGCCTGGGTAACTTGGTGAGATCTCTTCTCTACAATAAAAAAAAAATTAGCTGAGGGTGGTAGTGTGGGCAAGTAGTTCTAGCTACTTGGAAGGCTGAGGCAGAAGGATTGTTTGAGCCCAGTAGGTAGAGGTTGTGGTGGCTGTAAGCATGCCACTGCACTCCAGCCTGGGTGACAGAGTGAGACTCCAACTAAAAAAAAAAAAAAAGATAGCCCGGCTCGGTGGCTCAGCCTGTGATCCTGCGCCTTTGGGAGGCTGAGATGAGTGGAATGCCTGAGCCCGTGAGTTTGAGACCCACCTGGGCAACTTGGCAAGACCTCATCTCTACCGTAAATCAAAAATTAGCTGGGTGTGGTAGTGCGCGGCTGTAGTTCCAGCTACTTGGAAGGCTGAGGCGGAAGGATCGCCGGAGCCCAGCAAGTCGAGGCTGCAGTGATCGGGAGCGGCCACTGCACTCTAGTCTGGGCGACTGAGTGAGACTCCAACTCAAAAAAAAAAAAAGATAATAATAATATGCATACACTTGGGATACTCTGAAATGTTTTTCTGTGGCAAAGTCAAAGACCCCATGGAGCAAAACAAAGCACTCCATCCAACTTCGCTTTCAAGATTTTTTTCTTTGGTTTTCAGAAGTTTGACCATGATGTATGTTGAAGTGGATTTCTTTGGATTTATCCTGCTTGAGTTTTGTTCCGCTTCTTAAATCTGTAGATGTATATCTTTTTTGCCAAATTTGGAAAGTGTGGCATCATTTTCTTCCAGCACTTTTTCACCCTGCCATTTTTCTCCTGTCCTTTTGAGGTTCTGATGAAATGAATGTTAGGTCTTTTGTTGTAGTCCCAAGGTTCCTGAGGCTCTGTACTTTTTGTTTGTTTTTAGTCTGTTTTCTCTCTGTTGCACAGATTACCTAATTCCTATTGTTCTGTCTTCAAAATCATTGATCTCCTCCATTCTGTTGTTGAGCGCATTCATTGAGATTTTTTTATTTATTACTGTATTTTTAAGTTATAAAATTTCCATTTGTTTCTTCTTTTTTTTTTAAAGCAGGATTTATTGAGAGGACAAAAAAAGTTCCCACAGTGGGAGAGGACCCCAGGGGGTTGCCCCATTTGTTTCTTATATCTTCTGTTTCTTTGTGGAGACTTTCTACTTTTTTATTCATTTCAATCATGTTTGCAATTGTTTCCTAAAGAATTTTTATGATGGCTGCTTTAAAATAATTGTCAGATCATTCTCACATTTCCGTCATCTCTGTGTTGCCATCTATTATCTTGTTTCATTCAGTTGGAGACCTTTCTTGTTCTTTGTATTAGTGATTTTATATCAAAATTGGACACTGGAGTATTATGTTATGGGATGTGGGATCTCATTTAAGCCTTCCATTTTAGCTGGTGCTACTTACACAATTCTGGTGGGGGAATGGGAAGAGGATACCACCTTGTTACTGCTAGGTGGGGGTGAAAGTTCCCCAATCAGCCTCAGTTGACACCTGATGGGCAGGATGGGAAAACTTCTCTTACCACTAGGTGGAAGTGAGCGTTCTGGCTCCCCACCTGCCTCTGCTGCTACCTCCCTGGTTGGAATAGGCAGAAGTGATGCCATGGGAAGGTGTTCTCAGGTAGTGGTAATGGTCCTAACCCTTCCTGATGCCTCCTCTCACACCACCCTAGAAAGGAGAGAGGAACACATCATTACTGTCAAGTTGGGGTGGATATTTGACTCCCCTATGTGGTCTCCACTGATAAGGAAAGGACTCCATGACCATCTGGTGGGAATTCTAGTCCCCTCTCTCTACTCACCCTTCTCTGACACCACGTCATGTTGTTGTGAGCGCATCCATGAGAGAATGCAGATGGCACATCTGGCTCAGGGAGCCAGATGGCACACTTGGCTCAGGTGTTGAAAGCAGAATCTGTGCATGGTTTGAGATACTGGAAGAAGGTCTGGTGTGACAACCAGCCCTGTCACTTTCTGGGTTTGTGATGTTGGGCAAGTCACATCACTTTTCTGAACCTCAGTTTCCTCATCTCTTTAGCAGGGAGAAATGATGCGTACCTGAGATTATGTTTGTGAGAGTGCCTGCCACAGATCCTGAATACAAATAATTACTGCAGTGAGCTGGTACGTATTAAACATTTACTGCTCACCAGGCCAGTGTTATCAACTTGCTAGGCATTAACTCAACTCAAGGAATCCTCAAATCCCCATTTGTGTGTGTGTGTGTGTGTGTGTGTGTGTGTGTATGTGTGTGTGTCAGGGTCTCACTGCATCATCAACCAGGCTGCTGGAGTGCATTGGCATGATCAGGTGCACTGAAGCCTCCACCTCCTGGACTCAGTTGAACCTTCTATTTCAGACTCCTGAGGAGCTAGGACTACAGGCATGCATCACCATGCTGGGCTAATATTTTAAGTTTTGTAGAGATGAGGTCTTGCTCCATTGCCCAGGCTGGTCTTGAACTCCTGGGCCCAAGCAATCCTCCCACCTAGGCCTCCCAAAGTGCTGGTATTACAGGCATAAGCCACTGAACCTGGCTAATGAATCCCCATTCTAAGATGATAAAAAAGATGCCTTTTTAGTCCTTATTTTACAAAAGAAGCAACTGAGGCTCTGTGAAGTGAAGCTACCTCTCTGTGACCACAATGCTGGCCAGCTGCCTTGAATCTATTTCCTGAAAGATTGTGCCACCTTCTCCAAGCCTAGGAACAAGGAGAAAATACCAATGAGCCTGGGAAGATCTGATTCACCAGATAAAACCTCTGGGTCAGGAATCTGCACAGCTTCTACCGGGAGCCGGGGGGTGAAAGGTAAGTGGGAGGGACTACTCGGAAGTAAAAATGAAGAGAATGCCTTCTGCTGCTGCCCCAGTCCCCAACAGCAGGAAGAAATAAGGCTGAGAGCTTTAGGTTCTGGGTCAGGCTGGCTTGGGTTAATGTCCTACTGAGGGACCTAAGCTTTCTATCCTTGCTTTCACCATCTGCAAAACAGAAACGTGGCTGGGGGCAGTAGCTCATGCCTGTAATCCAGTACTTTGGGAGGGTTGTTTGAGTTCAGGAGTTCAAGACCAACTTGAGCAACACAGAGATTCACATCTCTTTTTTTTGAGTCAGAGTTCACTCTGTTGCCCAGGCTGGAATGCAGTGTGGCATGATCATAGTTCATCGCAGCCTTGATCTGCTGGGCTCAGGCAATCCTGAGCTCAAAAGAACCTCAGTTTCCTCATCTCTTTAGCAGGGAGAAATGATGTGTACCTGAGATTATGTTTGTGAGAGTGCCTGCCACAGATCCTGAATACAAATAATTACTGAACTGAGCTGGTACGTATTAAACATTTACTGCCCACCAGGCCAGTGTTTTCAACTTGCTAGGCATTAACTCAACTCATTATCCTCCCAAGTAGCTGGAACTACAGGCACATACCACCTCATTCTCCCAAGTAGCTGGAACTACAGGCACGTACCACCATCTCTGCCTGATTTTTAAAAATTTATTGCAGAGATGAGGTATCGCCAAGTTCCCCAGGCTGGTCTTGAAGACTTGCTCAGGTGATCCTCTAGCCTCTGCTTCCCAAAGTGCTGGGATTACAGGCCCATCTCTACAAAAAAATGTTTAAAAAGAAAATTAGCTGAACATGGTGGCATGTGCCTGTAGTCCCTACTATTCCAGAGGATGAGGCAGGAAAATGGTTTGAGCCCAAGAGTTTGGGTTACAGTGAGAGGCAATTGTGCAACTGCACTTTAGGCTGGATGACAAAGTGAGACACTGTCTCTAAGAAAAGAAAGAAAGGCTGGGTTCGGTGGCTCAGCCTGTAATCCTAGTGCTTTGGGAGGCTGAGCCAAGTGGATTGTCTGAGCCTGCGGGTTTGAGACCCACCCAGGCAACTTGGCAATACCGTGTCTACAATAAATCAAAAATTAGCTGGGCATGGTAGCACATGCCTGTAGTTCCTGCTACTTGGAAGCCTGAGGCAGAAGGATTGCCTGAGCCCAGCAGGTTGAGGCTGTGGTGGCTGGGAGCATGCCACTGCACTCCAGTCTGGACAACGGACTGAGACTCCAACTCAAAAAAAAAAAAAAAAAGAAACAGAAACAGAAACAGAAAAAAATGCAATTCCTATGCTTCATAGGAACACTAACAACTCATATCATGGAGAGATTCAGGAATGTAAAGTAAGATAACTAATGTAAAAATACAACTTTCCTTTACCCTCAAGGAAGTAGAGGATAACTCCCCACCCTTTTTCTTTTCTTTTCTTTTGAGTTGGAGTCTTACTCTGTTGCTCAGACTGGAGGGGAGTGGCACACTCACAGCCACTGCAGCCTCAACCTGCTGGGCTCGGAAGATTGTTTCGCCTCAGCCTTCCAAGTAGCTGGAACTACAGGCGGTGTATGCCACCATGCCAACTACCTTCTCACTCCTTAAACTCAGGCTCTGCTTAGTGACATCCTTTCAAAGAATATAGTGTGGGAAGGGAAGAAAACTTTACAGTGGAGGAATCAGACAAATGCTACCTTGGTCAGATGATCAAAGTGAACAGCAAGAGTGATAAATCACATGGTTAGGACATGTATCCTTGATGGATATGATGACAATGACACTTTACTTCTGCAGTCTTCCTTCCAGAAACCCAGAGGCCCAGTCTAATCATGAGAAAAACATCAGACAAATCCCAGTGGAGGGGAATCCTACAAATCCATGACTGGTATTCCTCTAAACTGCCAAGGTCATCAACAACAAGAGACTTCAGAGAAACTGTTGCGGCGGAGGAGTCTAAGGAGACATGATGACTAAATTAATGCACTATCCTGGGTGGGATGCTGGAACAGAGAAAGGACATTAGGCAAAAGCTAAGGAAGCCTGAATGAAGTGTGGCCTTGAGTGAATAAAGAATGCATCAGTACAGGTTCACTAATTGTGACAAATGTCCATACCAAGGTAAGATGTCCATAACAGAGGAAACTGTGTGTGGGGAATATGTCAACTCTTTGTACTATTTTGCAGATTTTCTGTAAATCAAAACCTATCATAAAATTTGGGCCAGGCAAGGTGGCTCACACCTGTAATTCCAGTACTTTGGGAGGCCAAGGTGGAAAGACTACTTGAACCCAGAAGTTCAAGACCAGCCTGGGCAGCAAAGTAACACCCCGTCTCTACATAATATATATATATTTTTAAATAGCCAGTCACAGCCTGGGCTCAGTGGCCCAGCCTATAATCCCACACGTTTGGGAGGCTGAGGTGAGTGGATTGCCTGAGCCTGCAGGTTCGAGACCCGCCTGGGCAGCGAGACCTCATCTCTACAATAAATCAAAAAATCAGCCAGGCGTGGTAGTGCATGCCTGTAGTTCCGGCTACTTGGAAGGCTGAGGCGGAAGGATCGCCGGAGCCCAGCAGTTCGAGGCTGCAGTGGCCGGGAGCGGCCACTGCGCTCCAGTCTGGGCGACCGAGTGAGACTCCAACTCAAAAAAATAAAATAAAATAAAATAAAATAAAATAAAATAGCCAGTCATGGTGGTTTATGTCTATAATCCCATCACTTTGGGAAGCAGAGATGAGAGTATTGCCTGAGCCCAGGGATTTGAGATCAGCCTGAGCTTCATCTCTAGGATAAATCAAAACATTAGCTGTGTGTGCTTGCATGTGCCTGTGGTTCCAGCTACTTGGAAGGCTGATGTGGAAGGATCACCTGAGCCCAGCACATCGAGGCCGCATTGGCCATGAGCATGCTGTGCACTCCAGCCTGGGCAACAGAGTGAGACTCCAATTCAAATAAGTAAGTAAGTAAGTAAATAAATAAATAAAATAATAATCTATCCTAAAGTAAAAGTTTATTTATTTATTTATTTAACCTGTTTTGCATTTGCTTCATCGATAAATGATCTCTCCTGGAAATCATTCTATATCATTTCATGCAAAAGTTTCCTTCACTCTTTTTTTTAAGATGTGGGGTACAATTCAGGGTTAGGTATACAATGGTTCATATGCATGCACCCTTGTTGATGAGGTATGCCCCCATCCCCTGGCAATTCCCACTACTGCCGATCCCACTAAAAGTTTATTTTAAAAATACAGTTCATAGTACATATTAAGTGTCCCACAAAAGGTTATTAGTTTTATTAATTTTTAATTTGGCATTGAATGAATGGGGCTCAAAGGAAATGGTCTCATACCACATCCTGTGTGGGGGGAACAAACGGTGGTTTATTATATGAAACCTGTGGTAGATTAATTGCAAAAATGTTGCCAATTCTTCACCCCTCTCTGTATTCCCTCCCTGTATTCATGCCCTTTGATATATCTTTGCAACTCTTTTCATCAAGAGACAAAATCTATTTCCCAGTAACTCAGGTGAGATCGGATGAATAGGAAGGGTGAGGCATGGGGGTTATGTCATTTTGGAGGTCAAAAACTACTGAACACTCAGCATAGTGTGGGCAGGTGCACTCACAAATCACCCATCATGAAATGGGCAAACGGTTGAAAGAATCTCCAAAAACAATTCACTGGAACTGAACACAGCCTCTTACAACAACGCTAGCTGGTACACTGATGCTGATGGGTTTCCAGAATTCTTACCTAGTGGGGAAGCCTGTACTGCAAAGGTCCCAACTTCCAAAAGATGATTCCCATTTTTTTGGTACCCGCTCATGTACAGAGCATTTTATATGAATGAACTCAATTATCCTAGAGTCTCCTGAGGAGCAAGACATGCTCTCTTGCAGATAAAAACATCGAGGTGCAGAGATGGTAAGTAACATCAAGGTCACAGAGATCATCAGTGGCACAACCTGGGGGTCTGTCTGGCTCCAAAATCCCACTACTCTGGAGGTTAATCCAGCAGTCCACACGTGTTTCCAAGCTATGCTGACAGCCTGGAGTTGGGGAGAGGACCAGCATTGGAACCAGACAGCCCTGGGTTCGAATCATGGCTCTGCCATTTATTAGCTGCAGGAACCTCTCTGACATTGGTTTTCTGGTGTGTCCAGTGGCCAATGCATCCTCCACCATGCAGCAGGGCTGCTGCGCTGTCACAGTCAGGCGAGCACAGTGCTGGCCTGTTGGGAGTAAGATGAACTGGGTCCCAGAAGGACACTCTGTTGCCCACTCTGGTCACATCTGCACTTACACATGCTCTCAGCACAGAATGATGCTTTTTCTGGGTGAATCCCAGTCTGGGGGTGCTGTAGTCCCTGAAGCAGTGCTGTGGAATGAATGAAAAGGAGTTTTCCTTGAGGTTCAAAGGGACAAGACCTTGAGTGTGAGTAGGAAGGGCCGAGTCTTGGCTGGCCACATTGCCATCCTGGGAGGGCAGCTGGCTCCTCCCTCTGGGTCCATTGCCACTAACTCCTGAAAGAGGAGCTGGGAGCCTGGAGTCCCTGGTGCATCTCCCAATCTGCTGTTTAGTGGCCGTGAGCTCTTGGGTGAGGGGGCTAAGAGTGCTGAACTCAGGTGGGAAGTGCTACCTTTTTCTTTCTTTTAGTGATATGAGAAGATGGGAGCTGAATGGATTTCTCTGCTTTTTTTTTTCTTTGCAAGAATTTGCAGGAACTTAGATTGTGATTGTTTACAAAGGATGGCAATACTTCCTTTTTTTCATTGTGAAAATCAGATAGCTGAGGGCCCAAGAGTCCAAGAGACTCATGATACTTGGAGCATTCAATTAATTCCTTTTTATTTATTATTGTTTGGCAAATTATGCTTAATTAGTAAATTAGAATTATAGTAACAACCACCTACCAGGCGTTCTAAGTGCTTTGCTTTGTCTCATTTAATCTGCAAAGCTATCCTTCTGTAGAGTAGGTACAAGCAGCAACTCCTCTTTACTGACAAGGAAATTGAGCTCAGGTTAATAAACTGCAGGGGGCAAGCCCCTGCAAAGAGATTTAGAGGGTCTCTGGAAGGTGTGGTGATGTCAGCGATTATTCTGGAGAAATAAAGAGAAAGAAAGAGAGAGACGGGGGGAGAAAGAAAAAGACTGGACTCTGTCTAGTGCAGAAGACATTTTAATGGGACAAACCATAAGCCTTTTATCCTAAAGTTTCACAGGTTAAATCACAAGACTTTCACATGAACACAGCCAGGTGGATGAGGGGTGTCCCCCTCCCACCAGGTGTTTCCTCAAGCATGAGGAAAAACAATCCCAATTAAATCACAAAACTTTTACATAAACATAAAGCCAGGTGAATGTGATAACTATTACACTGCACCTTATATGTATATACTAATTCTACAAATATATCCTTAAATCTTATAAAGAAGCTTGTACTGTATTAAAGGCTCCCAAATGTGACCTGAGTTTGAATTAAGTTTAAAGCCGAAATCACAGTCTGTGAGAAATGGGAGCAATGGACTCCTAAAGTAAGCCATGCTTGTTGTACTCTCGGAGCTTCATGCTTAGATCACCAAAGTCCCTGCTAATGGGACGTGCCAAACAGCAAAGAAGGGAAGAGGGAATGGGCCATCAGCTCCTGAACTCATCCTAGTGGTCTCAGGGTCCGCAGCCTGCCTGGATCCCTAACGCTAAGGCAGGACTCCTCAGCCGGCTCCCAACAATAAACTAAACCAGGGTCACACAGCTGAGAAGTAGTAAAGCAGGATGCTTTAGCCAACTTCATCCTAATAAACTAGTTGGCAAAACCCTAATAAAACTAGCTAGCATGATAAATATATAAACATAAATTGAAAAGGGAAAGCAGGGCTAAAATAATGGATGTTTTTGTTTAAGAGTTTGAGGTGTTTGAGATACCCAGCTTTGGGTATGGCTATATCCAGGGGTTTCAATGATGTCATCAGGATATGGTCTGTCTGCACTGCCTTTCTATGTGTTGTTTTTATGCTCAGTCTCTCTGTGAGGAGACAGAGTGTTGCCCAGCAGCATTAGGGGCACAATCTGCCAGCTTGGCATTGCAGCAAAAAGGAGAGCTTCCCCTTCCCAATGGTTCCTGCAAAAGTCTTAAGATGAGGACTTATTGCACCAGCCTGGGTCACATGCTTCTGACAAGTCAAAGTTGGAGGGGGCAAAAGGTGGAGTCAGCCCTGTGAGAGTCAGGGAGGTGCCGCAGAAAAGTGTCAAGGTGAAACCACTAGAAGGGACAGAAGCCAGTCAAGCAAGATGCTCACATCAAAGGGTGAGGACGCCTGCATTTGGAACTCAGCTGCTAAATGTGTAGGTGTCCTCTCCTGTGCTGTGCCCCTGCCCTGGGTCCCTCATGCTGCCTGCTGACTTCCTGTGTGCCAGGTGCTGGATCAAGGGTTTCTATTCTAGGGAGGTGTGAGTCCCTGAAATTGTATCAGCACTTTTTACATTGTATATGGAGAGAATGACCTTGGCTTTCTTAAATACCTCTAAGGAGTTCACAACCCACACACCCAAACAGGGTTTAGAACTACTCTGGGTCTTAGTCAGCTGGAACTGCTGTATCAAAGGACCATGACTGGGTGACTTTGAAACAACAGAAATTTATTTTTCACCATTCTGGTAACTGGAAGTCCAGGATCAGGGTGTTGGCAGGGCCAAGTTCTGGTGAGGGGCAAATTTCAGGCTGCAGATGGACGACTTTTCATTGTGTCCTCACATGGTGGAAATGGAGTGAGAGAGCTGTTTTGGGTCCCTTTTACAAGGGCACTAATCCCATTCAAGAGTCACTCTCATGACTTAATTACCTCCCAGAGGCCCCACCTCCTAATGCCATCAGCGTGGGGGGTAGAATTTTAAAATATGAATTTGGAGGGAGATACAACCGTTCAGTGTATAATACCCTGCAAGATGGCCCTCAGCACACCCATTATTGAACTGATGCCTTCTAGTTTCTAAGTCAGTGAGTTTTCTAATACAAATAATATGAATAATGGCCTGTAATTATCATCACAAGCAGCATTTTCTGGGCACCTACCATGTACCAGACCTGTCCTGTCCACTACGATTGCCACTAGTCACAAGTGGTTATTTACATTTCAATTATGTTAAGATTAAATTAAATTTAAATTGCAGTTCTTCCATCACACTAGCCATGTTTCCAGTGCTCAATAGCCACATGCGGCAGGTGATACCATGTGGGACAGCACCGGTAAAGCATTTCCAGAACGTTCTACTATGTTCTAGACATTATGCTCTATGCTTTATATATATGAATGTATTCAATGTAAAAAAAAAAAGTCAAAGGGATAAGCTCTATTTAGTATCCCATTTTACAGATAAGTACTGTAAACTGGGGCCCAGGGAGGTACAGTGACTTGTCCAAACTCACCTGGCTGGTAGGAGGTGGAGACAACATTGGAAGCCAGCTCTTAGACACAGTATTGGACTGCTTTTCCTTCTAAGGCCAAGAAGAGAGAGTCAGTACATTTATAGTTTACCTGTGTATATTTTTAGTACCCACTGGGAATTCCTTACCTTTCCATAGCTGCTCAGACCTCCCCTTGCCCCCACCAAAGTTTGGGCAGACTTTCAGAGAGGTTGGGCTCACTCTAGAGTCTGTGTGCGTCATCTATACCCATGAGGCCCATGTTCCTGTGGAGATGGGACATGTTTCCAGGGGAGCCCAGAGACAAGAGTGGGCAGAGCACCCAGGGGAAAGCTGGCTGGTCTCCAGGGTGTAGGCCAGGAATCTAGAGCATGATGCTGGTTTCTCTGGGAATGCAGGAAGCCAGAGAGTGTCTTTTCAGCTCCTTCATCTGCCTGTGTGTGACTCCTGAGGACCTTTTTTTTTCTTTTTCTGTTTTAATTATAAAGATGTAGAGTACAATTCAGGATTAGGTATGCAAACATTGATTATGCAGGTATCCTTGTTGTTGAGGCATGCCCCTCCCTCCCCTAGCAGTTTCTCTCAACTGCCAATCCCATCCCCCTCCCATGACAGTTTCTCACTATTGCCAATCACTTTTTTATAGTATTATAATAATTGTTCAAGGTCAGCTTATGAGTGAAAACATATGGTACTCTGTTCTTTGTTTCTGTGATAGATCACTGAGTAAGACTGACCCTAAATCCATCCAAGTTGCTGCAAAGTCCATAAGTTTGTCCTTCCTTATGACTGCATAATATTCCATTGTGTATATGTACCACCTTTTTAAAAATCCATTTCAGCTTTGATGGGCAACATGGTTAGTTCCATGTTTTTGCTATTGTGACTAGAACTGCAACAAACATACATGTGCAGGTATCTTTTTTGTAGAATGATTTGACTTCCTCCGGTATATTCCCAATAGGGGATTTGCTGAGTCATATGGAAGGTCAATTTCTAGTTCTTTCAGAAATCGCCACACTGTCTTCCAAAGAGGTTGTACTAGTCTGCATTCTCACCAGCAGTGCAGAAGCGTTCCTTTTTCTCCACATCCTCGCCAGCACCTGTCGTTTGTTTTATTAATGATGGCCATTCTTACTGGGGTTAGGTGGTATCTCAGTGTGGTGTTGATTTGCATTACTCTGATGATGAGTGAGGCTGAGTACTTTTTCGTGTGTCTGTTGGCTGCCCATATATCTTCTTTTGAGAAGTGTCTATTCATGTCTTTTGCACACTTTTTAATGGGGCTGTCCTTTTTTTTTTTCCCTTTGATGCATTTTAGTTCCTTGTAGATCCTAGATGTTAGGTCTTTGTCAGATACACAGTTGGCAAATATTATTTCCCATTCTGTGGGCTGTCTCCCTGCTCTCTTAATGGTTTCTTTTTCTTTGCAGAAGCTCATTAGTTTGATGAGGTCCCACTTGTCTATCTTATTTATTAAGGTATGGGCATTTAGGGTTCTGATAGGAATTGGTTGTCAGTTCCAATTTCCATAGGTGTGTCTCCTGTGATTTTTAAGATTTTTATAGTTTGAGGTTTTACGTTTAGATCTTTGATTCATTTAGAGTTAATTTTGGAGCATGGTTATAGGTAGGGGTCCTGTTTCAATCCTCTGCATGTGATCAGTCAGTTTTCCCAGCACCATTTACTGAATAGGTTGTTCTCTCCCCAGTGGTTGATGTTGGAGGCTTTGTCAAAGATAAGTTGGTTGAGAAACTGAGGCTTTGCTTTTGAAATCTCTATCCTGTTCCATTGGTCTATATGCCTGTTCTTGTCCCAATATCAGGCTGTTTTGATTACTGTAGCCTTATGGTAAAGTTTGAAGTCTGGAATGTGATACCTCTTCCTTTGTTTCTTTTGCTAAGGATTGTTTTGGCTATTCGTGGTCATTTAGGTTTCCATATAAATTTCTGTATTGTCATTTCCAGGTCTGAGAAGAATGATGTTGGTAGCTTAATGGGTATTGCATTGAATCTGTAGATTGCTTTTGGTAGGATGGACATCTTAACAGTGTTGATTCTTCCTATCCATGAGCATGGCATATTTTTCCATTTGTTTGTGTCTTCTTGGATTTCTTTGAGCAGTGTTTTGTAGTTCTCACTGTAAAGGTCTTTCACTTCTCTGGTTAGGAAGATGCTGAGGTATTTCATTTTTTTTTTTTTTGGTGGCTATTGTAAATGGGATTGTACTTTTCATTTGTGTTTCTGCTGCTTGTTTTTGGTGTATAGGAAAATAACTGTCTTTTGCACATTTATTTTGTACCCTGAGACTTTTCCAAAGTCCTTTATCAGTGCAAGCAGGTCTTTGACAGATTCTCTTGGATTTTCAAGGTATAGGATGATATCATCAGCAAAGAGGGATAACTTGACTTCCTCTTTTCCTGTTTGGGTACCCCTGATTTCCTTCTCTTGTCTAATTGGCTGAGCTAGGACTTCCAACACAATATTGAACAAGAGGGGTGAGAGTGGGCAGTCTTGTCTTGTTCTAGTTTTTAGGGGGAATGATTTTAGTATCTGACCATTTAGCAATATGTTAGCTGTGGGTTTATCATAAATGGCACTTACTATTTTGAGGTATGTTCCTTCTATACCTAGGTATTTGAGGGTTTTTATCAAGAAGGGATGTCGGATTTTATCAAAAGCTTTTTCTGCATCTTGTGATATAATCATGTGGTTCTTGTTTTTACATTTGTTGATGTATTTAATGACATTTTTGGTCTTGCAAATGTTGAACCAGCCCTGCATCCTGGGGATGAAGCCTACTTGGTCATGGTGGATGATTTTTGAGATGTGTTTTTGCTCACTTTTTTTTGTTACAAAAATGTGAGGTACAATTCAGTGTTAGGTATACAAACATTGATTATGCAGGTACCCTTGTTTATGAGATATGCCCCTCCCGCCCCAGCAGTTTCCCTCAACTGCCAATCCCACCTCCCCTGACAATTTCCCCTTACTGTCAAACACTTTCTTGTAGTATTATAATTGTTCAAGATCCGCTTATGAGTGAGAACATACAGTACTCTGTTCTTTGTTTCTGTGATGGATCACTTCCTTTGCTCACTTTTTAATGGGGTCATTTTCATTTCAATTCCTTTGAGTTCCTTGTAAATCATGGATGTTAGGCCTTTGTCCAATGCAAAACTTGGAAATATTTGTTTCCCATTCTGTGGGTTGTTTCTTTACTCTTTTGATTGGCTTATTTTGCTGTGTAAAACATTTCAGTTTGCTAAGTTCCCAACTGCACATCTTAGCTTTTGTTGCATTTACTTTTGGGGAGTTAGTCATAAATTCATTACCGACTCTGCTGTGCAGGAGAGTGTTCCCTATGCTTTGTTATATGATTCTTCTAGCTTGAGGTTTTTCATTTAAGTTCTTGATCTATTTTGGGTTGATCTATTTTGGGTTGTATATGGGGATAGGAAGGGTTCCAATTTCATTATTCTGCATGGCGCTAGTCATTTTTCTCAGCATCATTTTCTAAATGAGGTTTCCTTTCTCCAGTGTTTGTTATTGATGGCTTTGTCAAAGATAAGTTGGTTGAGGGACCATGTTTTTATTTCTGGATTCGCTGTCCTGTTTCATTGGTTTATGTGCTTATTTCTGTACCAATACCATGCTGTCTTAGTTACTATAGCCATGTAATACAGTTTAAAATGTAGAAGTGTGATACCTCCAGCTTTGTTACTTTTATTGAGGATTACTTTGGCTATTCGCTCTCCTTTTGGCTTCCATATGAATTTCTTTTATAGGTCTGTGAATAATGATGCTGCCAATTTGATAGAGATTGTATTGAATCTGTAGATTGCCTTGGGTAGGATGAACATCTTGAAAACATGGATTCTTCCAGTCCATGAATATGGTGTATTTTTACAATTGTATCACCCTTGATTTATTTGAGCAGTGTTTTGCAGTTCTCATTGTAAAGGTCTTTCAATTCTCTGGCTAGGATGATGCCAAGGTACTGTATTTTGGTGACTGTTGTGAATGGAATTGTGTTTTTCATTTGGTTTTCAGGTTGCTTTTTGTTGGTGTATAGAAATGCAACTAACTGTCTTTTGTGCACTGATTTTGTATGCTGAGACTTTTCCCAAAGTTGCTTATCAGTGCAAAAATGGTTATTGACAGACTCCCTAGGGTTTTCTAGATATACAATTATAATGTCCACAAGAGGGATAAATTAACCTTCTCTTTTCCTTTTTGAATACCCCTGATTTCTTTCTCTTGACTTATTGCTCTGGTTAGGATTTCAGTACAATGTTGAATAGGAGAGGTGAAAGTGGGCATCCTTGTCTTGTTCAGGTTCTTAGAGAAAATGCTTCTAGCGTCTGCCCATTAAACATGAGTTTGGCTGCAGGTTTGTCATAGATGGCTCTTAGTGTTGTGAGAAATGTTCCTTCAATGCCAAGGTGTTCAAAGGTTTTCATCAAGAAGGGATGCTGGATTTTATTGAATGCTTTTTGGCATCTAATGAGATAAACATGTGATTCTTCATTTTATACCTGTTAATGTGCTGAGTTATGTTTGTGGCCTTGCAAATATTGAATCAGCCCTGCATCCTGGGACTGAAGCCTGCCTGATACTGGTGGATGATCCTTAAAATGTGATGTTGGACATGATTTGCAAGAATCTTGTTGAGAATGTTCATCATGGAAATTGGCTTGTAATTCTCTTTCCTTGTTGGGCCTTTGCCCATTTTTGGTATCAGGATATTAGCTACATAAAATGAGCTAGGGAAAATTTCTTCCCTCTTAATTAACTGGAATACTTTCCAAAATTCAAAACATTTTGAGCTCCTACATGACATTCAAGGGAAATGCTCATTTGAGAATTTCAAATGTTAGACTTAGATTTGAATTTGGGGTGCCCTCCTTGTAATCATTTATAACAAAAATATTCTAATTTTTTAAAAAAATTTAAAACACTGCTGGGCAGAGTGGCTCAAGCCTGTAATCCCAGCACTTTGGAAGGCCAAGTTGAGGGAACTGCCTGAGCCCATGCATTAGTGAACAGTGTGGGCAAGTTGGTGAGACCTTGTCTCTACAATAAATAAAAAATTAGCCAGTTATGGTAGCATGTGCCTGTAGTTCCAGCTACTTGGAAGGCTGAGGCAGAAGAATCAACTGAGTTCAGCATGTCAACACTGGGGTGGCCGTGAACATGACACTGCACTCCAGTCTGGGTGATGGAGTGAGATTCCTACTAAAAAAATAAATAAAACACTTCTTATCCATTTCAGATAAAGAATTTTCAATCTCCATAAATAATTTCCACTGTTGGTGAGGATGTGGAGTAATTCCTACTGTACAAAACTGTTGGTGAATATATGAATTTGTATAATTTGTATAATTGGAGAACAAATTGGCAATATATATTTAAATTTTTTTCTTTATTTTATTTTAAAATTCTGGGGTACAGTTCAGGGTGGGTATACAAATATTCATTGTGCAGGCACCCTTGTTGATGAAGTATGCCTCCCCTTCCCCAGGCAGATATTGACTACTGTCAGTCTTACCCCTTCAACCCCCTCACCCTTCCCCTCATCACAGTTTCCCACTACTGTCAATCCTTTTCTTATAGCATTGCAGTAGTTGTTCAAGGTCCACTTATGAGTGAGAACATGTGATACTCAGATCTTTGTTTCTGTGAGAGATCACTCAGTATTATGAACTCTAATTCCATCTAGGTTGCTACGAAGTTCATGATTCTGTTCTTCTTTGTGGCTGTGTAATATTCCATTGTCTATATGTACTACATTTTTTAATCCAGTCCTCTTTTGATGGGCAGCATGGTTGGTTCCATGTTCTTGCTATTGTGAACAATGCTGTGACAAACATATGTGTGTAGGTATCTTTTTCATAGAGTGATTTGTGTTCTTCCGGATAATCCCAGTAGGGAAATTGCAGGATCAAATGGAATGTCAATTTTTAGAAATTTGAGGAATTGCCACACTGATTTCCACAGAGGCTATACTAGTTTACACTCTCACTAACAGTGTAGAAGTATTCCCTTTTCACCACATCCTCTCCAGCGTCTGCTATTTTTCATGTTATTGATGATGGCCATGATGACTGGAGTTAGGTGGTATCTCAGTGTAGTTTTAATTTGCATCTCCTTGATGACTAGTGAGGTTGAACATTTTTTCATGTGTCTGTTGGCTGCTCATATGTCTTCTTTTGAGAACTCTCTATTCATATCTTTTGCCCATTTTGTAATGTAACTGTTTTTTCTTTTCAGCACATTTGAGTTACTTGTAGATCCTAGATGTTAGACCTTTGTCCGACACAGAGTTGGCAAATATTTTTTTTCCCAGTCTGTGGGCTGTCTCCCTGCTCTCTTGATGATTTCCTTGGTTTTGCTGAAGTTTGTCAGTTTAATGATGTCCCACTTGTCTATCTTATCTCTTATGGCCTGGATACTTCAGGTTTTGATCAGGAATTGGTTGCTAGTTCCAATTTCCATAAGAGTATCTCCTGCATTTCCTAAGTTTCTTACTGTTAAAGGTTTCACATTTAGGTCTGTGATCCATTTAGAGTTAGTTTTTGTATATGGGGATAGGTAGGGGTCCTGTCTGAATCTTCTGCATGTGGGCAGTTAGTTTTCCTACACCATTAACTGAATAGGTTCTCCTCTCCCCAGTAGTGGGTGGTGGAGGCTTTGTCAAAGATGAGTTGGCTGAGAAATTGAGGTTTTACTTCTGGAATCTCAATTCTATTCAATTGGTCTATATACCTGTTTTTGTAGCAATACCAGGCTGTTTTGATTATTGTAGCTTTGTAATAAAGTTTAAAGTCTGGGAGTGTAATACCTCCTGCTTTTTGTTTTGTTTTGTTTTGTTTTTTGCTGAGGATTGTTTTGGTTATTATTGGTCATTAGTGCTTTCATATGAATTTCTGTATTGTTTTTCTAGGTCTGAGAAGAATGTTGCTGGTAATCTGATGGGTATTGCATTAAATCTGTAGATCACCTTAGGTAAAATGGGCATTTTAACAATGTTGATTGTTCCAACCCATGAGCATGGAATATTTTTCCACTTGTTTGTGTCATCTTTGATTTCTTTGAGCAGTGTTTTGTAGTTTTCATTGTATAGGTTTTTCGCATCTCTGGTTAGGAAGATATCAAGTTATTTCATTTTTTTGTGACTATTGTGAATGGAATTGTGCTTTTTATTTGGGTTTCTGTTTGTTTATTATTGGTGTATAGAAATGTGATAGTCTTTTGCACATTTATTTTACACCCTGAGGTTTTGCCAAAGTCCTTTATCAGTGCAAGGAGGTTTTTGGCAGATTTCTTGGGTTTTCAAGGTATACAATCATGTCGTCTACAAAGAGAGATAACTTGACTTCCTCTCTTCCTATTTGAATACCCTTTATCACCTTCTCTTCTCTTCTCTCCTTACTCTAGCTAAAACTTCCAAAATAACATTGAACATGAGGGGTGAGAGTGGGCATCCTTGTCTTGTTTCAGTTTTCAGGGGAAATGGTTCCAATTTTTGTCTGTTTAGGAGTATGCTGGCTGTAGGTTTCTCCTAGATGGCTTTTACTATTTTGAGGTATGTCCCACCTATGCCTAGATGTTTGAGGGTTTTTATCAAGTAGGGGTGTTGGATTTTATCAAAAACTTTTTCTGCATCTAATGATATAATCATTTAGCTTTTGTTTTTATGTCTGTTGATATATTTAATTATGTTTATGGTCTTATGAATGTTGAACCAGCCTTGCTTCCTGGGGATGAAGCTTACTTGGTCATGATGGATGATTTTTGAGATGTGTTGTTGAATCTGGTTTGCTAGGATCTTGTTGAGAATTTTAGCATCTATGTTCATCAAAGATACTGACCTGTAGTTTTCTTTCTTTGTTGGGTCTTTACCTGGCTTGGTTATCAATGTGATGTTAGCTTCATAAAATGACTTGGGGAGAGTTCCATCTTTCTCAAATGCCTGGAATACTTTCAATAGGATTGGTATCAGTTCCTCCTTGTATATTTTGTAGAATTCTGCTGGAAAGCCATCTGGTCCAGGGCTTTTTTTTGTAGGTGGTTTTCTTATGACATAGTCGATTTCCTTGATTGTTATTGGTCTATTTAGGGTCTCAATTTCTTGTTCTTGTTTCAACCTAGGGAGGTTGTGTGATGTCAGAAAGTTCTCCATTACTTTTAGGTTTTTGGTTTCTTTCCATACAATTGTACATTGTAGTGTCTGATAATCTTTTGTATTTCTTCAGGGTCAGTTGTGACTTCATCTTTTGTGTTTCTGATTGAGATACTTTGGGCATTTTCTCTCTTTTTCTTCATCAGTCTGGCTGTGGGACCATCGATCTTGTTTAACCTTTCAAAGATCCAGCTTTTGTTTTGTTGGTTTTTTGTATTATCTTTTTGTCTTCTCTGCACTAGATCTGGCCTTTTATTTTGGTGATCTGGATTCTTCTGTTGAAGTTAGGGTTTTGGTGGTCATGCTTTTCCAGCATTCTTAGGTGACTTGTTAGGCTGCTAACTTGTGATCTTTCCATTTTTCTCATGTGTGTTTGTAAAGATATGAATTCCCCTCTTACTACTGCTTTCATGGCATGCCAGAGGCTTTGAAAAGATGTTTCTTCCTTTTCATTTGCTTCCAGGTACATTTTAATCTCTGTTTTGATTTCATTGTTGACCCAGGAGTTGCTTAGTATCACACTGTCTAGTGTCCATGTCTTTGTGGGCTTTGGGGAAATATTGTTGGTGTTGATATTTATTTTTATTCCACTGTGGTCTGAGAGGGTGCATGGCAAAATTTCAATCTTATGATATTTGTTTATGTTTGATTTATGGCCAATGATGTGGTTGATCTTGGAATATGTTCCATGTGGCAATGAGTAGAATGTATATTCTGTGGTCGTTGGGTGGAGTGTTCTGTAGGTGTCAAGTAATTCCATTTGTTCAAGAATCTCATTGAGGTTCCAGTTCTCCTTGCGATTTTTTGTCTTAATCTGTCCAGGGTTGTGAGTGGGGTATTAAAGTACACAGTTATGATAGTGTTAGAGTCAATCTCTTTTTTAAGTTTGTCTAGAAACTGCTTTATGAATGTTGGTGCTCCTATGTTGGGTGCATATATGTTTAAGATAAATATTTCTTGCTGATGGATTGAGCCTTTTATCTTTATATAGTGACCTTTTCATCATTTAAATTTTTGATAGCTTAAAAGGTATTTTGTCTGTGATTAAGACTGCAACTTCAACTTTCTTTTGTGTTTCATTTGCCGGAAATTTTGCTTCCTATCCTCTTACTCTGATTCTGTGAGTGTCCTTTCCAGTGAGATGAGTCTCTTGGAGACAATATATTGTTGCTTCATGATATTTTATCCATTTTGCCATTCTGTGTCTTTTAAGTGGTACATTTAGTCCATTCATATTCAGGCTAATTATTGAAATGTGAGAGTTTATCCCTGTCATGAGGTTCTTATTGAGGTGTTGTTTTCCCTGTTTGTTTGTTGTGGTTACTTTTGGTTTAGGGGACATTTTTGACAACATTAAGCAAATAAATATTCACATTTTGGGATTTCCAGAAGAGAAGGGAAAGACACAGAAAACATATTTAATGAAATAATTATTGAAAACTTCCCAAGTCTTGAGAAGAAATAAACATCTAGATCCAGGAAAGTGAAAGATTCCCAAACTGATTTAACCAAAATTGTCCCCTTTGAGGTACATTAAAATCAAACTATTCAGAGTCAAAGACAAAGTTAAAAACAGTGATAGAAAACTGTTAGGTCACATGTAAGAAAATCCTCATCAGACTAACAGCAGATTTCTTAACAAAAACCTTACAGATCAATAGAGAATGAGACAATATATTCAAAGTGCTGAAAGAAAAAAAATCTGCCAGCCAAAAAAAGGTCTTTCCTAGACAAGCAAAAACAAGAAATTCATCATCCCTCCATTGGCCCTAGAAGAAATATATAAGACCGTCTCATGTGTGGAACCAAAAGTTCAGCAGTTACCATCATGAAAGCAAAGAAAAGTATAAAACTCACTGGTAGAAAAGGTACACAAATGAGAAAGAAAGTGAATTAAATTGTTCTTACTACAGAAAAACTACCAAACTGAAAAGATAGACATTAAGAGAGGAATAAAGGAATAAATATTATGCAAAACAAACAGAAAACAACAGAATGACAAGAGTAGATCTCACTTATCAATAACAAGCTAGAATGTAAACAATTTAAGATCTCCAATTAAATGCTGGACAATCGCTAAATGAATTTTTAAAAATAAGACTCAACTATATGTTGTCTACAAAAAACTAACTTCACCTGTAAATATATGCATATATTGGAAGTAAAGGAATGAAAACAAATATTCCACACAAATTGAAAACAAAGGTATATAGGAGTAGCTATACTTATATCAGTTAAAATAGACTTTAAGTTAAAAACAGAAACAGAGGTTATTATTTAATAATAAAGGAATCAATTCAGCATAAGGATATATCAATTATAAATATATATTCACCCATCAACAGAGAACCCATATATTAAACAGTATATAATTAATGCTACAAAAAGATAGTAGACTCATAAACATTAGTAGTTGGGGACTACAATATTCCATTTAACAGTGGACAGATCATCTAGGTAGAAAATCAACAAAGAAACACACTTAACTGCAACATAGACCAAATTGACCTAAACATTTACAGAACATTTCATTCAACAGGTGCAGAATACATGTTCTTCTCATCAGCACATGGAACATTCTCCAGGATAGATCATATAGTAGGCTGCAAAGTCAGCCTCAATACACTTTAAAAATTGAAATCATATCAAGTATCTTCCCAGACCACAACAGAATAAAACTGAAGATCAATAACAAGAGGAACTTTAGAAATGATATAAACACATGGAAATTAAACAATATCCTCCTGAGTGACTGTTGGGTCAATAAAGAAATTAAGAAGTAAATAAAAAATTTCTTAAAATAAATAATAATAGAAACAAAGCTTATTAAAACATGGGGATATAGCAAAAACAGTACTAAGAGGAAAGTTTATAAGTAATAACACATACATCAAAATGATACACCTCAAGAAACCAGAAAGGAAAGTACAAATCAAACCTAAAATTGGTAAAAGGAAAGAAATAATAAAGATCAGGGCAGAACTAATCAAAATAGAGACAAAAAGATTACAAAACATCAACAAAACAAGAAGCTGTCTTTTAAAGATAAACAAAGTCATCAATTAAACTAGTAAAAAGAGAGAGAAGACCCAAATAAATAAAATCAGAAACTAAAAGAAGACATTAAAATTGATATAACAGAAATACTACAGATTATTATATACTAATATGAACAACTATACACCAACAAATTGAAAAGCATAAAGGATATGCATAAATTGCTGAACACTTACCAAGATTGAACCAGGAAGAAAAAGGAACCTGAACAAACCAATAATGGGAGTGAGATTGAATCAGTAATAAAAAGTCTCCCCACAAAGAAAGGATCAAAGCCACATGGCTTTACTAAGGAGTTCTATCAAACAGTTAATGAAAAACTAACACCATTTTTTTCAAACTATTTCCCAAAAATTGAAGATAAGGAGATTCCTTGTAACTCAGTTTATGAGGCCAGAATTTCTCTGATACCAAAAACCAGACAAGAAAACAACATCTATAACAACAACAACAGCAACAACAACAAGAACTATAGGCCACTATCCCTAATGAACAAAGTTTCAAAATTCCTCAAACACATTCAACCAAATCAAATTCAGTATCATGTTAAAAGATCATTGAGCGAATGAGATCCATTTGAGGGATACAAGAATGGTTCATCGTATTCAAATCAATAAGTGTAATACAGGAAAAGAACTTGATAAAATTCAACATAGCTTCATGACTAAAACTCAACAACTTACTTATCTAATGAACACATTTCAACATAATAAAGAGTATATATTTTAAAACGCACAGCTAACATACTGAATAGGGAAAATCTGAAACCTTTTCTCTAATAAACAGAGCAAGACAAGGATGTACACTTTCACCCTCTTATTAAACATAAGACTGAAAGTCCTAGCCAGAGCAATTAGACAAGAGAAAAAAACATTAGATTGCAAAAAAGAAAATAAAAATTGTCTTCTTTGCAGATGACATAATCTTATATCTAGAAAAATCTGAAGACTGTCAAATATCCTTAAAACTGATGAATTCAGGAAAATTTTGAGATACAATATCAACATACAAAAATTAGTGGTATTTCTATACACTAATTACAAACTAGCTCAACAGAAATCAATAAAGCAATCTCATTTGTAATAGACTTTTTAAAAGACCTAGGAATATATTTAACCAATAAGGCAAAAGTCCTATATAATGAAAACTACAAAATACTGATGAAACAAATTGAAGAGGACATAAACAACTGGAAAGAAATTCCATGCTCATTGCTTGGAAGAATTAATTTATTAAAATGTCCATAATACTCAAAGCAATCTACAAATGCAGTGCAATCTCATCAAAAGACCAACAACAATCTTCACAGAAATAGGAAAAAAAATCTAAAATTTGTATAAAACCATAAAAGATCTTAGACAGACAAAGCAAAACTGAGCAAATAGAAATAAGCAGTAGGCATCATACTACCTGACATTAAAATATAGTACATAGATACAGAAACTAAAACAGCATAGTATTGGTATAAAAACAGACATATCAATTAATGGACTAGAAGAGAGAACCCAAAAATAGATTTACATATTTACAGCCAACTTATTTTTGACAAAGGCATCAAAACATATATTGGAGAATGAACTCTCTCAATAAATAGTGATGAAAAAAATCGATATCCATTTGCAGAATAATAAATCTAGATGTTTATCTCTCTTCATACATTAAAGTCAGTTAAAAAAGGATTAAAGACTTAAATATACGCCCTGAAACTATAAAACTACTAGAAGAAAACATAGGAAGCATGCTTCAGGAAATTGTTATAGGCAAATATTTTTTAAAACTACAAAAGCACAGGCAATAATAAATAAAAATATATAAATGGGACTACGTCAGACTAAAAAGATTTTGGACAGCACAAGAAACTAACAACAAAGTGAAGAGACAACCTGTGGAATGGGAGGAAATATTTCAAACCATTCATGCACAAGGGTCTAAAATACAGAATTTACAAGGAACTCAAACAACTTAACAGCTAAAAAAACTTTTTTATAAAAGGGGCAAGTATCTGAATATATGTTTCTCAAAAGAGGACATTGAAGTGGCCAACAAGTAACTGAAAACATGCTCACCATCACTAATCATCAGAGAAATGTAAATCAAAATCACAATGAGATATAATTTCCTCACCCAATTAGAATGGTTATTATTAAAAAGACAAAAAAAATGATGGTGAGGATGTAGAGAAAAGGGAAGTCCTATACACTGTTGGTGGGAACGTAAATAAGTATAGCCGTTATGAAAACCAGTATTAAGATTTCTCAAAAACTAAAAATAAAACTATCATATAGCCTAGTAATCTCACCTTTGGGTTTTTCCTAAGGAAAGGAAATAAGCATATGTAACAGATATCTGCACCCCTATGTTTACTGCAGCACTATTCACAATAGCCAATATACTGAATAAACCTAAGTGTCCATCATGCATAACTGGATAAAGAAAAAGGTGATATATATATATATAGACATACATATTCCATTATATATAATGCATACACATATATTTATATGTATATAAGTATAATGGTATACTATTCAGTCATAAAAAGAATAAAGCCCTATCACTTATGGTAACATATATAAGCCTGGAAGACATTACTTTAAGTAAAATAAGCCAGTAAAAATAAAAGCAAAAATAACTCATGTGTGGGAGTTTTAAAATATAGAGCTTATAGATGTAGAGAATATTATGGCTATTAAAGTTGGGACGTGGAGGATAGGGAGAGGTTGGTTAATGGATAAAAATTACATCTAATTAGGATAAATAAGTTCTAGTGTTTGGTAGCAATGTAGAAGGAATACAGTTAGAATTAATTAATTGTGTCTGTTAAAAAAATCAAGAAAAGAGGATTTTGAATGTTTCTAACACAGAGAAATGAGGTAATGGATATTCTAATTCCCTTGATTTGAACAATACACACTGTATACATATATCAAAATATCACTGTAAAATTACAAGTGATCTAAAAACAAAAAGAAAATATCTATTTTCTTATTCTGAAAAACTTCTTGGTAGCCAACTAGCACTTAAATAATTCCTAGTAACATTCCATCTTATCATGTTATTTCAATCAATCTACAGAAATAGAGAATAATTTTCAACAGTGAAATCTGTGATGTTTTCTAATTTATCTCCCAAGAGGTTATAGTCACTTATAAATCAAACATGAGGAATTTCGGTGCATTAAAATAACAATTTTATATAAAAATAATATGGAGGTTCCGGGGCAAGATGGCGATGGGGCAGCTCTGTCTGTGAAACTCTCCACCGAGGAGAACGCAAAGAGACTCTGATTCTCTCCCTGGAGCTTGCGAATCCCATCGTCTGCAGCCTACTCTTCAAACGGAGCTCAACGGTAGACTTTGCTGAGGCATTGCCAAGGTCTGGGCAGCTACTGTGGTGG
>NW_007200931.1:953-2092 GCF_000164805.1 Carlito syrichta | reverse complement strand
GAGGCAAAGCACCCCCCCAGGCAGCAGAGGCGCCGCCGTTCCCTCTGTGAGGCAGCGGAGGCACCAATGCCCACCCTCTGAGGCAGCGGAGGTGCCAATGCCCCCCCTGGAGGCAGCAGAGTGGCCACCGCCCCCTCCTGAGGCAGCTGAGCAGCCGCCTCCTCCGAGGCAGCCGCCGCACAGAGGCGGCCATTACACATCGCACTGCCTGTGCCAGTGGCCCAGCCGCCACCGCTGCCACCATTGCTGCTGCTGCCACTGCTGCCACCGATGCAGGCATTCCACATCGCACCATCAGTGCCTAAGGTCAGCTGAATCTCGGGTCTCAGCTAGCTCCCTGGCTACATCGTCTCTCATTGTCACCAAGCCACTGGTCATTCAGGTAGGCTCTGGACTCCCACCCATCAGAGACACCGGTCCCATTCCTGGTTGAAGTACCCTGTGGGGGGCCCAGGGCTACTCTCACCACTCACCACCTGCCCGTTGGAGCTTTGGAGCTCTGGAGCTCCGGGCCCACCTTGGCTGAGGCACTCAGCCCATGATCCCAAGCCTAGGGACCCAGACAAGCAGAGAGAAAGGGATCTACAAAAGAGAATCTGCCTCCACCTTTTCCAGGCAGAGATTTCCATTGCCCTGCCCACTTATCAACAAACTCCATCTTGGTTCCTAAGGTAATGTTGCTAAACAGGAGACAAAGCCCCACCCCTAAGCTGAATCAGATAAAAGCAACTCCCAGGCAGCCAAACCCAAGCTGTGAGTAAACCTAGCTGCCTGCAATGGAAAAACAAAGGGGAGAGGCCAGAGATCAGAGCTGAAGTGATTTTAGTCTGATCTCTTATTGTGACATGATTTTCTCATTTTGACTGTTTATTTTTATCACGTTCATTGTTTGCCTTCTGACTTACACTGTTTCATGTTTATGTTGGTCTGTCTCTGTGTAGCTATCAATATTCTTTAGGGAATCTTTCTTATGTGTCTTCTTCCACTTCTCTCTGACTTTGTGTCTCTTTCTCACCTGATAGTTGGTATGTATGTCTGTTTTCCCTCCAACTCTTCTCTCTCTCTAACTTCCTATTGACTACCCCTTCCTCCATTATTTTCCTCTTTTATACCCCATTTTAATCTAGGAACCAAGACTA
>NW_007200931.1:0-657 GCF_000164805.1 Carlito syrichta | reverse complement strand
AATCTCAGAGCTTGAGGACCAAAATATAGAACTAACCCAAACTCTTAAAAACACAGAAAACAAGTTCAAAAAGGCAGAACAAAACCTTCAAGAGATAAGTGATTACTTCAAGAGACCAAACCTAAGAGTAATTGGTATACCTGAGGCAGAAAGAGAGACAGAAACCACACTAGAACAAACTTTCTGTAATATCATTCAAGAAAACTTCCCTTATCTAACTGTGATGCAAAAATTCAAACACAAGAGATTCAGAGAACCCCTGCAAGGCAACAAATGAGAAGACCAACCCATAGACACATAACAATTCGCCTAAACAAAGTAGGCATAAAAGAAAAAATACTAAAGGCAGAAAGAGAAAAAGGCCAGATCACCTACCATGGAAGAACAATCAGAATAGCAGCAGATTTACCTACAAAACCCTACAGGCTAGGAGAGCTTGGAGTCCTATCTTCAAAGTCCTAAAAAATAAACAATTTTAACCAAGAATAACTTACCTGGCCAAGCTAAGCTTCATCAGCGAGGGAGAATTAAAATCTTTCCCAGATATCCAATCCCTAAGAACCTAGGCTGCCACCAAACCACCTCTACATGAAACACTTAAGAAAGTATTAAACACAGAAGAAAAGGAAAAAAGAACAATGTTCTTCATAAGAGTAC
>NW_007200930.1:0-875 GCF_000164805.1 Carlito syrichta | reverse complement strand
CGACCTGCAGCCAGATTTTGAATCACAGCTCTCCCCTTAAGTACATCTCAAAACTGCAAAAAGGACCACCTCCAACCTACAGTGCAACTTCAGAATTGAACAAAGTAAGAGGACATACATAAAGAATAGGAGATTGAACAAACAGAAGTAAAACCAATCCCTTTACCCCTGAATAACAGAATTAAAGAAGACGGTGACGTGGAGGGAAGGAAAAAGTAAGGAGGGGGAAAAACCGCACAAATGAAGAAAAACCAAAAGAAGAATATAGGTCTTACACAGACCCCTGGGAGATCAGACAATGAGAAAACAGATTCTGGAACACAGACAATGAAGAGTCCCCAGAATGACTGGCTACATGCAACAAACCCAGACATCAAGACATTAATGGAGAGAATTAAAAAAATTGAGGAGAGACAAGAGGAAAATAGGAAGGAGCTGTTGTCAGAAATGACAGCAGTAAAGAATACTGTGATGGAAATGAACAACAGACTAATAAGCATGGAAAGCAGAATCAGCCAAGCCGAAGAAAGAATCTCAGAGCTCGAAGACCAAAACACAGAACTAACCCAAACTGTCAAAAGCATAGAAAAGAAGCTCAAAAAGACAGAACAAAACCTGCAAGAGATGAATGATCACTTCAAGAGACCAAACCTAAGAATAATTGGGCTTCCTGAGGCAGAAAGAGAAACCGAAGCCACACTGGAACAAACATTTCATGAAATCATTCAAGAAAACTTCCCTCATCTCATTAAGATGAAAAAATTCAAACACAAGAGATTCAGAGAACCCCTGCAAGACACAAACGAGAAGACCAACTCCCAGACACATAATATTCGCCTAACAAGTAACTATGAAAGGAAAAATCCTAAAGGCAG
>NW_007200929.1:0-3156 GCF_000164805.1 Carlito syrichta | reverse complement strand
CCAAGTGTGGTAGTGTATGCCTGTAGTTCCAGCTACTTGGAAGGCTGAGGTGGAAGGATTGCCAGAGTCCAACAGGTCAAGGCTGCAGTGGTCGGGAGCAGTCACTGCACTCCAGTCTGGATGACAGAGTGAGACTCCAACTCAAAAAAAAATTAACTTTGCCAATTTTGTCCTTTCAGAAACAGACTTCCTGATCCCAGAGGTATCTCACAGTGGCAATCAAGCTTGCCTAGAGTAAAGGGAATTTAGAAGGTCTAAGACATCATGAATTGGACAAGGATTGTAGAAGTTACAAAACTTGTAATTACAAAAGTTATGACGACTCAGAGGGCAAGTAGGTGGGGATTAGATCTTCAAGTAGATTGGGCCCTATCTACAGGGAAGTCAAGGATCTCCAGAAGCTAACTCCTGGGAATTCATAGGATAAGGGGAAGTGCATCCTCATTAGCTCTAACGAATGTCATTTGGGATGGTACTGTAGCATTAGAATCCTTGTCATGCCCTTCTCTAGGGGCTATGATAATGTGGACAGACATTAATGGGTCTCTGTGTCACAGGGTCTCCAAGACATTTGCAGGTGGTCAATAGGGAATTCACAGCAGACATGTCAACCTGACTGCAACACCTCCAAGGGAAAGGATTTAAGCTAGGGCTTGAGGGGCTATGAGGCCACACTCATCTAGAGTGTAGGCCTGCTTCCTATCTGTGGGGAGTGATCTTTTCTTAAATAAATCTTGTCTTCTTTCACCTCTTTGTGTGTTGCAATTCTTTGCATTACTCAGATAACTAGGTTGCCAGGGCACACATCTGGGCGCCAGCTCCGGTGATGCTGTTCATCTCCCTTCCTCTCTCTCTCCCTTCATCCATCCACCCTCACCCTTTCTGTGCCCTAACACCTCTCACTGTGAGATGCAGCCCAGTGTGGCTCAATCCTAGGTAGTGACAGAGGGAAATCAGCTCAGATGGAAATTTGATTCTGGAAGCTCCCCCCACACACTCTACTGTACCCTCCTCACCACGTGGAAATGCTTCATCCTCCAGGATTTCAATTCTCACCAGGGACCAAAAGCTCACTTGGAGTAGTTTAAGACTCTGACCTGTGGCATCTTTTTTTCTAAAAAACATTTAAAACCTTTCTCATCAGGCACTCTGGAGATGCCACACAATGAGCCCTGGCTGGGGCTTTGGGATTATCAACCCTCTGCTGGTCCACAGGAACTCCTCAAGTGGGTGATGGAGTCTCTCTTTAATCTTGAGAAGGAGAGGGATGGGAACCATAACCCTTCACCTGTCACAGGTATGATCCTCCGCATGACCCACTTCCTGGGGCCCGCACATCAGGAGCGAAGGGCTGTGTGGAGATGGCTCAGAAGGTGAAGTCACAGAGGACCCTGGGGTCCGGATCCAACCCCACCCTGTGTTGAGTGGACAGAGCTGAGCTGCCGAGGTGCCTGGGGGATCAAGTCCTGGCTCGGACCTGACGGGGAGGACAGTCCATCAGGGTCCATCCTTCCTTCCCCTCTCGGGACTTCTGCCCCCATACACATTCCAAAATTCCAGATGTTGCAGCGTCCTCCCTATGGTTTTCTCATGACCTGTAGGTCACAGGATGACAGAGGCTGCAAGGAAGACACGTGGCCCTCATGGAGAAGGAAGACAGAGCTGTGGGAATGACCCAACTTTGTGTGCAAAAGCAGGAGAGGAAGGCCCGATCAGAGTCCAGAAACCGCCCACTCACTTCTGGCTTCTGTTTGGGCAATTTTCAAGTCCACCTCAAGTTACTCGAATAAAGCTCCAGGTTCCACCCCCTTGGATCTTGAGTGACAGTGGATGCCATCAGATAGTACTGTTTGAGACAAAGGTTAAGATTTCTTCATGCACAGGAAATGTAGGTGTGAGGAAATGACTGATAAGCATGTATCGTGGGGCATGCTAGGAACTTGAGAGTTTTATGAGCTCCTGGTCCGTGAGTTGTGAAAGGCCCCAGCCAGCCACGAGGAACCCGCCCCCTCCAAGGGCTAAGCCTAGGTGTGGCCCCCACCTAAAATGGTGCTCCCACCCAAGAAGGCGCCCAGACAAACTGACATGGAGGCTCGGACAAGGCTTTCTGGGTTCTTCTTCCACAACAAAGCCCACCGTTCCCGTGCCAGTGAAAGCCCCTGCCAATCCCAAAAATACCTCACCTGCCGACAAATAGGTAACTGACAGGTCGCTTTAAATTTCTATAAAACCTGCCACACCCCTGCCTCCATGCTGCAATCTGATTCTCAGGTTCTGTAGCCACCGCGCTCATCCCCATTAAATCTCTTGGCCTTAAAGGGTGTTGAGTCTCACTGCGTGCCATCGTCTTTCATTGGTGCCGTGACAGGGTCGGGTATTCTCTCACCCTAAGGCGGGACCCCATCCCGGTGCCGGTGGGACTCACTCCTTAAGGCCTTTGCCCATTCTCCTGAACGCCAACGCTACATCCACCACCAACCTTTGGATTGGTAAGTGTCCCCACACTGAAAACCTAAAACCTTGCCTGGGACAACTGGGGAAACTGGCCGTTGATCGTCCGGCAGCTCCTTCAGCCCCGGGCAAGGGGGGCCACACCCCACCTAGGTCTTTATGACTGCAGCGGACCCCTATCGGTTTTCCCTCGGCCGCTAGAGATTTCAAGCCTTCCCTCCATCCGGTTTTGGGTAACTTTCTTGTCAAAAATCCTAGTACCAGGTTGCCCTTAACCTCCTCGATTCTCCAGGAGAATCCGGGTCTACAATAACGATCTGTGACAACAGGCTTTATTGTAACCCACCCGTTCCTCAGTGGTCACTTGTCCAGGGGATGCCCTGACCAGCCCCCACTGCTAACATGGGAAACTCGTCATCTCTTCCGGCCGACACCCCCCTCAAGTGCCCTTAAATAATCTCTCTACACTCTCCCTCACTCCCGATATTAAGCCTAAGTGTCTAATCCGCCTTAGCACCCAAAATTGGCCTACCTATCCTTTAGATAACCAAAGTAAGTGGCCCCCGCATGGGTCCCTAAATCCTGACATTATTTGGGATATCTATAACTTCTGCGAGCGTTCAGAAAAACGGGCAGATTTCCTACGTCCAATCTTTCTCCCTTCTACAAAAACATCCCCGCCTCTGTGTCTCTTGTAAACCCTCT
>NW_007200928.1:0-1613 GCF_000164805.1 Carlito syrichta | reverse complement strand
ATCTGATCCATGGTTTGTTCCTTGTTGGAGTAGTCTTGAGAGGACAATTCACCAAATAAAATACCCAAGGCAGAAGCCACTGGAGCGGACAAAATGGTAAAAAATCATGTAAACCATGACTTTTCTTTGCAATCCATTCCTCTCCATTCCATTCCATTCCTCTCCATTCCACTCCATTCCATTCCATTCCATTCCTTTCCATTCCATTTCATTCCTCTCCATTCCATTCCATTACTCTCCATTCCATTCCTCTCCATTCCATTCCATTGCCTTCCATTCTATTCCTCTACATTTCTCTCCATTCCATTCCATTCCATTCCTCTCCATTCCATTTCATTCCTCTCCATTCCATTCCATTCTATTTCATTGCATTCCATTCCAATCCATTCTGTATCATTCCATTCCATTCTGCTCCATTCCATTCCATTCCACTCCATTCCATTGCATTCCTATCGAATCTATTCCATTCCATTCCATTCCTATCTATTCCTTTTCATTCCATTCCAGTCCATTCCTCTGCATTCCACTCCTCTCTATTCCATTCCTCCTTCTTTCCCTTCCTTTCCACTCCATTCCATTCAATTGTGTTCCATTCCGTTCTATTCCTTTAAATTCCATTCCATTTCTTTCTTCTCTCCATTACTATCCATTCCATTACATTCCTTCCCTCTCCTTTCCATTCTTTTCCATTCCATTCCTTTCTATTTCTATTCATTCCATTCCATTCCTTACAATTCATTTCCATTCTATTCCATTGCATTTGATTTCATTCCTCTCCATTGCATTGCATTCATTTCCATTTCATTCCATTCCCATCCATTCTATTCCATTCCGTTCTTCTTAATTCCATTCCACTGCATTTCTTTCAATTCCATTCCTTTCCATTCCATTCCATTCTTCTCTTTTGTTTTTCACTCCATTCCTTTCCATTCCATTCCATTCCATTCCTTTCCATTCCTCTCCATTGCATTCCATTCCATTCCATTCTTGGCCATTACATTTCATTTCTTACAATTCATCTCAATTCCATTCCATCCCATTACATTAACTTCCTGTCCATTCTATACCATACCATTCTATTCCATTCCTCTTCATTCTATTCCACTCCATTCCATTCCTTTATATTCCATTTCATTTCATTCCAATCCTCCTCTCCATTCCATTCCACTTCAATCCATTCTATTCCTTTCCATTCTTTTCCTCTCCATTCCATTGCATTCCATTCCATTCGTCTCCATTACATTCCATTTCACTCCCATCAATTCCGTTCAATTCCATTCCATACCATTCCGTTCCTCTCCATTCCGTTCCATTCCGTTCCTCTCCATTCCCTTCCATTCTGCTCCTCTCCATTCCGTTCCATTCCGTTCCTCTCCAGTCCTCTCCATTCCATTCCTCTCCATTCCATTCCATGCATTTCCTCTCCATTCCGTCCATTTCTTTTCTCTCCGTTCCATTCCATTCCATTTCTTCCCTCTCCCTTCTATTCTTCTCCATTCCATTCCTCTCCATTCCGTTCCATTGCATTCCATTCCTCTCCATTCCATTCAATACTGTTCCATTCCATTCCTCTCCATTCAATTCCTTTCCTCTCCGTTGCATTCAATTGAATT
>NW_007200927.1:0-318 GCF_000164805.1 Carlito syrichta | reverse complement strand
TGCACTCCAGTCTGGGTGACAGAGTGAGACTCCAACTCAAAAAAAAACAAAAAAAGAAAACACATGAAACAAAGACACATCAAAATCTCTTGAATGCCATGAAAGCAATGTCAAGAAGGAAATTCATAGCATTGCCTGTATACATCAAGGTAAGCGACGCCAGGATATGAGAAGTCACCATGAAGTGAGGAGTCAGCTACTATAGTGTTTAGAGAAAAAAGACAAGACACACACCAGGATAATGTTTTCTTGTGTTATTTTTTTTTTATTTCTTATTTTTTATTTTTTTAGTCAGACTCATTCTGTTGCCCTTGCTGG
>NW_007200926.1:0-3026 GCF_000164805.1 Carlito syrichta | reverse complement strand
GCAAGCTAGAGAGTTAGATAACTTGTTTGCTAGCTAGTTATGTCAGCTGGCTAGCCAGCTAGGTAGTCACCTAGCTAGTTAAGTCAACTAGCAAATCAGCTAGTTACTTAGCTAACTATTCGGCTAGCAACTCAGCTATCTGGTCAGATAACTAGTGGGCTGGCTCACTTTCCATCAGGTCAGCTAATTAGTTGACTCACTTGTTTGTAAACTGGTCAGCAAACTAGTCAGCTCACTCGCCAGCCAACAAGTCAACTAAACTGTCAGCTCATGCACAGGCCAACAGGTCAGCTAACTAGTCGGCTTGCTTGCCTGCTGACTAGTTAAGTTAGCTCACTGGTCGGTTCGCAAGTCGGCCAATTAGTTAAGGCAGCTCACATGTCGGGTCACTCACTGGGTGACTAGTTAAGTCAACTCACCAGTCGGTTCATCACTGACTGACTAGTTAACTTTCTGACCATTTTGGCTCACTCACTAGCCAACTAAAGTCAGCTGACCTGTCAGCTCACTCGCTGACTGACTAGTTAAATCAGCTGACAAGTCAGCTGACTCACCAGCCGAATAGTTAAGTCAGCTGGCCAGTCTTCTCACTTGCCAGCCAACTAGTTAAGTCAGCTCACATGTGGCCTCACTCACCAGCCTACTAGTTAAGTAAGCTAACCAGTCAGTGACTAGCAGGCCAATATTTAAGTCAGCTAACCAATCAGCCAACAAGTGGGCCAACTTGTCAGCTGAAACGTTAGGTCAGCTAACTTGTGGGCTGACTAGTTAGTTTAGCTAGCTAGTTGACCAACTAGTCAGCCAACTGCTTAGGTCAGCAAACTAGCCAGCCAAAGAGTTAAGCGAGCCTACTTGTGGATCAACTCGTCTGTCAACTAATTAAACCAGCTAACTAGTCTGCTAAGTATTTGGCTGATATTTTATGCCTGCTAACAAGTCGGCTGAGTAGTCAACCAACACGTCAAACCAGATAAGTAGTCAGCCAAATTGTCAGCCAATAAGTTATGTCAACTAGCTAACTCGTTACCCAACTAATTGCAAAAGCTTGTTAATACGTTTACCAAGTTGTTAAAACAGTCAACTAACTCGTTAACCGATTCGTTATGTCAGCTAGCTATCTGATTAGCCAACTAGTTCAGTCAACTAGCAAAATCAGTGCTAAATAGCTAGCTAGCTAAGTCAGCTAGCTAAGACAGCTGGCTCACTATTTAAGTCAGTTACTTAAGTCTGCTACCTAACTATTTAGCTAACTAGTTAACTCAGCTAGCTATTCAGACAGGTAAAAATTTAGCTAAGTGTTTGATTCAGGTAGTTAAGTTAGCCAGCTAACTATTTAAGTAAGCCAGTTAAGTCAGCTAGCTAAGTAGTTAATTCAGCTAGGAAAGTCAGCTAGTTAAGTCAGCTTTCTAATTTAGTTAACTGGTTAAGACAGCTAGCTAGGTAATAAGCTAATGGGTTAAGTCAGCAGGTTGAGTCATGTAGTTAGCTAGTTAACTAACGTGTTAAGTCAGCTGGTTGAGTCAGCAGGCTAGCTTGTTAGCAAATGACTTGAGTCAGCTGTTTGTGTATGCTAGCTAGCTAGTTAGCTAACCAGTTAAGTCATCTGGATTAGTCAGCTAGCTAGCTTGTTAGCTAATGAGTTGTCAGCTGGTTGAATTAGCTAGCTAGCTCATTAGCTAACGAGTTAAGTCAGATGATTAAGTCAGCTAGCCTGCATGTTAGATAACGAATAAGCTAATTATGTAGCCATCTGGTTAAGTCAGCTAGCTAGCTAGGCAGCTAACAATGTAAGTCAGCTTGTTAGCTAGGTAGCTAGATAGTTAGCTAACTTCCTAAGTCAGCTGGCTTGCTAGGTAGCTAGGTAGTTAGCTAACTATTTAAGTCAGCTGGCTAGCTAGGTAATGTGCTAGTTAAGTCAGTTAGTTAAGCCAGCTGACTAGCCAGCTGACTAGTTAGGTAGTGAGCCAGTTAAGACAGTTGGCTAGCCAGTTGGATAGCTGGTTAATTCAGCTAGTTAGGAGAGCTGGCATGCCAACTGGCAGCATAGGTAGGTGGATAGTTAAGTCAGCTGGAAAGCTACCTGTCTAGCTAGTGATGTCAGTGTGTTAAGTCAGCTGGCTAGTCAACTGGGTAGCTGGTTAAGTCAGGTAGTTTAGTAAGCTGTCTAGCCAGCTGGCTAAGTAGGTAGCTAGCTAGATAAGTCAGCTTGCTAGCCAGCATGCTAGCTGTTCAAGTCAGCTAGTTAAGTCAGCAAGCTTTTCTGCTGGCCAGGCAGCTGGCTAGTTAGGTAGCTAGCTAGTTAAGTCAGCTAGTTAAGTCAACTGGCTAGCTAGGTAGCTAGCTAGTTAAGTCATCTAGATAAGTCAGCTCCCTAACTAGTTAAGTCAGTTAAGTCAGCTGGCTAGCCAGCTGGCTACCAGGTTAAGTAACTTAGTTAGGTCAGCTCCATGGCCAGAAGTTTAGCTAGGTAGGTAGGCAGTTAATTCAGCTGCCAAGCCAGCACGTTATGTAGGTAGGTAGCAAGGCACTTAAGTCAGCTGGCTAGCCAGCTGGCTAGCTTGTTAATTAAGCTAGTTATGTCAGCTGGCATGCCAGCATGCTAGCTAGGTAGCTAGCTAGTTATGTCAACTTTCTAGACTGCTGGCTAAATAGTTAAATGACCAAGTTCAGTCAGCTGTCTAGCCAGCTGGCTAGCTAGGTAGCTTATCAGTTATGTCAGCTCGCAAGATAGCTTGCTAGCAAGCTAATTCACCTAGTTAATTCAGCTAGATAGCCAGCTGGCTAGTTATCCAGAAACGTAGTTAATTAAACTGGCTAGAAAGCAGGCCAGATAGCTAGCTAGGATGGTAGCTAGTTTTTTCAGCTATTAAAGTCAGTTGGTTTGCTAGGTAGCTAGAGAGTTAAGTCAGCTAGTTATGTCAACTGGCTAGCTAGATCATCAGCTAGTTAAGTCAGCTGGCTAGCCACCTGCCTAGCTGGGTAGCTAGCTAGTTAAGACAGCTGACTAGCTAGCTGGCTAGCTAGTT
>NW_007200925.1:0-328 GCF_000164805.1 Carlito syrichta | reverse complement strand
ATATTGTGACGGAGGAACCATGTAAAAGAGGTTTCTTAGTTCTCCTTAGCTAGAGATAATATAAATTCTGCCTATGAGGACTGCTATTACCTATGTTTCACCTTCTAAACCCTTATTCTTCTTTAGGCCACAGCAGATGGCCTGTTGATTTGAAGAACTGCGGACTGACATAACCACGAATCTTTTTCTTCCTTGTCAAGGGGCTATGTATTTTGCTGTATATTAGGACTTCCATTAGATACAACTCTGATATTTTTAGAACTTTCCCAGATGCTATGTAGATTTTTGGGATTGAGGACTCGTGTTACCCAGATTCCTTATTCTTTCT
>NW_007200924.1:0-476 GCF_000164805.1 Carlito syrichta | reverse complement strand
TAACCACGAATCTTTTTCTTCCTTGTCAAGGGGCTATGTATTTTGCTGTATATTAGGACTTCCATTAGATACAACTCTGATATTTTTAGAACTTTCCCAGATGCTATGTAGATTTTTGGGATTGAGGACTCGTGTTACCCAGATTCCTTATTCTTTCTTAGCAAAAGATCATGTAGTTTCCTGTAAATAAGGACTTCATTTTCCGATTCATGCTCGAAAACACCATGATTCGTGTTTAGCCCATAGAAAGATGCTCTGCACATTTTTGGGATTGAGAACCCGAGAAATTCAAATTCCTTATACTTACTTAGCAAAAGGCAGTGAAGTTTCCTTTATGTGAGGACTCCCATTATCCAGATTCCTACTTCAAAAACCTGATTCATAGTTACATCTTAGGAAGACGGCCTGTAGTTATTGGGATTGAGGACTCATATAAGGAAGATTCCTATACTTCCTTAGCAATATGACATGTAGTT
>NW_007200923.1:0-330 GCF_000164805.1 Carlito syrichta | reverse complement strand
GTTTTTCTATTTGTGAGAGGTCTGAGATAGAGAAGGGGACGTGCACCTGGACAATACCCTTTGCACTGCTACTTCACGGAGGGGTGCTAGGACCACCGATGTGGCCTTGGATCGGGTTACCAGAGGACTGCACTGGGGAGTGGTTGGAAGGGGAGGATATATAGGTTGAACTTCTGGAGCAGAAGTGGGAGGGGTTGGAGAGGGGAGGGGCGGGGGAGCCTTGCGTTGCCTGTACGGGGGAGGTTCATCTGCAGGCTCGAAATCTGAGATGGAGGAGGGAGCAGAGATAGAATTTGCAGAGTCTGCAGTGGGGGGTGGGGGGGAGTCTAG
>NW_007200922.1:0-320 GCF_000164805.1 Carlito syrichta | reverse complement strand
CATTCCATTTCTCTCCCATCCTTTCCATTGTGTTCATTTCCATACCATTCATCTCTATTAAATTCCTCCCAATTCCACTCCATTACATTCCATTCTTCTCCATTCCATTCCATTCCTTTTCCTTCCATTCCATTCATCTTCATTCAAACCCATTCCTTGCCATTCCATTCTTCTCCATTCAATTCCTCTCCATTCGACTCCATTCCATTCCTGTCCTCTGCATTCCTTTCCATTCATCTCCTTTCCATTCTATTCCTCTCCATTCCATTCCATTCCACTCCACTCCATTTCTCTCCATACCTCTCAATTCCATTCCATTC
>NW_007200921.1:0-1078 GCF_000164805.1 Carlito syrichta | reverse complement strand
TTTTTTGAGTTGGAGTCTTACTCTGTCGCCCAGGCTGGAGTGCAGTGGCACACTCACGGTCACCCCAGGGTCGACCTGCTGGGCTCCAGCGATCCTTCCGCCTCAGCCTTCCAAGTAGCTGGAACTACAGTTATGGGCAACCATGCCAACTAATTTTTTATTTTATTTTATTGTAGAGACGAGGTCTTGCCAAGTTGCCCAGGCTGGTCTCGAACCCTCAGGCTCCGGCAATCCACTTGCCTCGGCCTCCCAAAGTGCTGGGATTACCGGCTGAGTCACTGAGCCCGGCCTTTTTTTTTTTGGTCCCCCAGGCTGGAGTGCAATAGCATGCTCATGGCCATCAGAGCCTCTACCTGCTGGGCTCAGGCAATCCTTTGGCCTCAGCCTTCCAAGTGGCTGGAACTACAGGTGCACACCACCACACCCAGCTAATTTTTTTATTTATTGTAGAGATGAGATCTCACCATGTTGCCCAGGCTGATCTTGGACCCCCAGGCTCAGGTAATCCTCTCGTCTCTGCCTCCTAAAGTGCTGGGATTATAGACGTGAGCCACCACACCTGGCTAACAGGTTATTTCTTAACAGAAAAGTGGGACTTGTTGGGGGGCAGGGGAAGAACAGAAAAGGGGAATGTCAGGAAGAGGAGGATCAGGTGTGGTCAGGATGTCTGAGCGCCAGGATCTGGCTGGTGAGAACCCGCCCTCGCCCACTCACCTCTCAGAAGCCGCAGCCCCTGGAGCTCGCAGGGGCTGGGAGACTGGAGGTGGGTGTTTGGTCCCCTCTCCCGCCCCTGGGTGATGTAAGGCTAATGGCTCTCTGGACCTCAGAGTGTTCCACCATTAAATGGAACTAAAAATACCTACTTTAGCCGGGCTCGGTGGCTCAGCCTGTAATCCCAGCGCTTTGGGAGGCTGAGGTGAGTGGATTGCCTGAAGCTGGCGGGTTCAAGACCTGCCCAGGCAACTTGTCAAGACCTCATCTCTACAATAAATCAAAAAATCAGCCAGGCGTGGTAGTGAGCACCTGTAGTTCCAGCTACTTGGAAGGCTGAGGCAGAAGGATCACCGGAGCCCAGCAG
>NW_007200920.1:0-978 GCF_000164805.1 Carlito syrichta | reverse complement strand
ACTAACTTGATGGCTCGCTCGCAAGCCAATAGGTCAGCAAACTAGTTGCCTTGCTCGCCAGAGGATTAGATAAGTCAATTGACCAGTTGATTTGCTCGCCACCCAACTAGTTAAGGCAGCTCAACTGTTGGTTCACTTTCCGACCAATAAGTTAAGTTGGTTCACCAGTCGGCTCACTTGCTGGATGACTTGTTAATTCTTCTGACCAGTCGCCTCACTTGTCAACTGACTAAATTCAGCTGACCAGTCAGCTCACTCACTGCCGACTAGTTAAGTCAGCTGATTAGTTGACTCACTTCCAGGCCGACTAGTTAAGTCAGCTGAAGAATTGGCTCCCTTGCTGCCTGACTATTTAAGTCAGCTGACCAGTCAGCTCACTCGCCAGCTGACTCATTAAGTAAGCTCACATATGAGCTCATTTGCTGGCCGACTTGTTAAGTCAGTTAACTGGTCGGACAACTAGCCAGCAAACTAGTTAAGTCAGCTAACCAATCGGCCGACTAGTAGACCAACTTGTCAGCTGACAAGTTAGCACTGCTAACAAGTCACCTGACAAGTTAGGTCACCTAACTAGTAGGCCAAATAGTCGGCCGACAAGTATGGTCAGCAAGGCAACAAGTTAACCTTGCTAACTAGTGGGCAAACTCGTTAATCAGCAAGTTACACAAGATAACTAGTCTTACCAATAGTCGGCTGACTTGATAAGACAGCTAACATGTCGGCCGAGTAGTCAGTCAACATGTTAAACCAGCTTAGTAGTCAGCCAACTTAGCCAAAAAGTTAAGTCACCAAGCTAACTCATTAACCAACTAGTTAAGTCAGCTAGTTAACTCGTTTTACAAGTTAAAAGAGTTGGCTAATGTGTTAACCAACTCGTTAAGTCAGCGAGAAATCTTGTTATCCAACTAGTTACAGCTTGATCAGTCATCTAGCTAACTAGCTAGCTAGCTAAGTCAGCTTGCTTACTAGGTAGCTTAT
>NW_007200919.1:0-616 GCF_000164805.1 Carlito syrichta | reverse complement strand
GTAATGGAATGGAATGGAGTTGAGTGGAATGAATGGAGTCAATGGACTGGAATGGAATGGGGAAGAATGGAATGGAGAGGAATGGAATGGAATTGAATAGAGAGGAATGCAATAGAATGAAATAGACAGGAAAGGAGAGGAATGTAATGAATTGGAGACGAATGTAATGGAATGGAAAGGAATGGGATGTAATGGAATGGAATGTAGGAGAATGAAAGGGAGAGGTATGGAATGGAATGGAGATGAATGGATTGGAAAGGATGGAGTGGAGTGGAATGGAATGGCATGAAATAGACAGGAATGGAATGGAATGCAGTGGAATGAAATGGAATGAAAGGGAAAAGAAAGGAAAGGAGGTAAATAGAATGGAATGGAAAGAAATGTAATGGAGAGAAATGGAGTGGAGTGGAATGGAGTGGAATGTAGAAGAATGGAATGGGGAGGAATGGAGTGGATACCAATGGAATGGACGGGAATGGAATGGAATGGAATGGAGAGACATTGAATGGCGTGGAATGGAGTGGAAGGAAATAGAGAGGAATGCAATGGAATGGATTGGAGAAGAATGGAATGGAGAGGAATTGAATGGGGGAATAGAAAGTAATGGAGAGAATTG
>NW_007200918.1:0-824 GCF_000164805.1 Carlito syrichta | reverse complement strand
TGTTTCTCTTAGAGGACTTTTTCATCTGTGGAAACAAAGAAAAATTTGGTTACAATGAGATCAGGTGAACAGGGAAGGTGGAGCATTAGGTTCCAGCTTCTTTTGGTCAAAAACTGCTGAACATTCAATGGTGTGGACAGACATACCTGTAAATCACCTATCATGAAATGGGCAAATGTGTTGAAAGAATCATAACAAAAATTCACTGAAGCTGAATGCAACCTCTCAGTATACTAGCTGACACACTGATGCCGATGGGTTCCTAAGACACTTACCTAGTGGGGGGCATTTGTACTACAGGGAACCCACTCTCCAAAAGACAATTTTGTTTTTTTGGGGTCTTTCTCCTGTTTCCGAGTAAGATTACATTCTGAGATATTGAAGATTAGGCCTTCTACAGATGAATTTTAGAGGCACACAGTTCAACACAAAACATTACCTGTTTAGTAATTCTTTATTTTTATTTTTTTGTTTTGTTTTTTTTTTTGAGTTGGTGTCTCACTCTGTCACCCAGACTGGAGTGCAGTGGCCACTCCTGGCCACCGCAGCCTTGACCTGCTGGGCTCTGGCGATCCTTCTGCCTCAGCCTTCCAAGTAACTGGAACTACAGGCTCGCGCTACCACGCCCGGCTGATTTTTTGATTTATTGTAGAAATGAGGTCTCGCCAAGTTGCCCAGGCGGGTCTCAAACCCACGGGCTCTGGCAATCCATTCACCTCAGCCTCCCAAAGCGCAGGAGTACAGGCTAAGCCACCGAGTCCGGCTTATTTTTTATTATTATTAATAATAATTTTTATAGTCCCGAGGTCTTGCTGTGCTGCTCA
>NW_007200917.1:0-352 GCF_000164805.1 Carlito syrichta | reverse complement strand
CTCCATTCCATTCCATTCCTCTGCATTACTCTCCAATCAAATACATTCGATTATATTCCTCTCCATTCCGTTTCACTACAGTCCGTTGCATTCCATTCCATTCCATTTCTCTCCATTGCATTCCATTCTATTCCTTTCCAATTCTTTCCTCAATATTCAATTCCAATCCATTCCACTCCTATCCATTACATTCCTCTCCATTCTATTCCTCTTCTTTCCATTCCGTTCCATTCCTCTCCATTCCTTTTCATTCCATTCCATTTCATTCCTCTCCATTTCATTCCATTCCTCTCCATTCCATTTCTCTGTTTTCCATTCGTTTCAATTTCATTCCTCTCCACTCCATTCCATT
>NW_007200916.1:0-424 GCF_000164805.1 Carlito syrichta | reverse complement strand
TAGTTAGTTACGTCACCTAGTTTAGTCAGCTGACTAGCCACCTTGGTAGCTATATAGCAAACTAGTTAATTCAGCTGACTAGCAAGAAGACCAGCTATTTATGTCAGGTAGTTAAATCAGCTGGCTAGCTAGGTAGCGAGCTACTTAAGTTAGTTGGTTAATCAGCTGGAAAGCTAATTAATCAGCTTGGTAAGTCAGCTGACTTGCCAACTAGCTAGAAAGATAAAGAGTTAGTTATGTCAGATGGCTTGGCAGCTGGCTAACTAGTTTATTCTACTGCTTGACTCAGTTGGCTAGCAGCTGACTAGCAGGTTAAGTCAACAAGTTATGTCTGCTGTTTAGCCAGTTGTCTAGCTAGGTAGGAAGCTAGTTAAGTCAGCTGGCTAACCAGCTGGCGAGCTATTTACATCAGCTAGTTAATTCA
>NW_007200915.1:0-683 GCF_000164805.1 Carlito syrichta | reverse complement strand
ATGTTGTGTGTGAAGCTATAGTGTGTTCATACTTAGTCTGTGTAATTCATGGTGTTAGATTGAGCCATATTGAATTGCTCTTTTTTTTTCTGAGTCGGAGTTTCACTCCATTGCCCAGGCTGGAGTGCAGTGGCATGCTCACGGCAATCCCAGCATGGACCTGCTGGGCTCTGGCAATCCTTCTGCCTCAGTCTTCCAAGTAGACAGAATCATCGGTGTGTGCAACCACGCCCAGCTAATTTTTTGATTTATTGTATTGTATTTTTGATTTGATTTTTGATTTATGTTGCCTAGGCTGGTCATGAACCCATGGGCTCAGGCAATCCGCTTGCCTTGGCCCCCCAAAGTGCTGGGATTACAGGCTTGAGCCACTGTGCCTGGCCCCACCCTTTTTTTTTTTGAGTTGGAGTCTCACTCTGTCGCCCTGACTGGAGTGCAGTGGCCGCTCCCAGCCATCGCAGCCTCGACCTGCTGGGCTCCGGCGATCCTTCCGCCTCAGCCTTCCAAGTAGCCGGAATTGCAGGCATGCACTACCGCGCCCGGCTGATTTTTTGATTTATTGTAGAGATGAGGTCTTGCTGCCCAGGCGGGTCTCGAACCCGCAGGCTCAGGCAATCCACTCACCTCAGCCTCTCAAAGGCGCAGGATTACAGGCTGAGCCACCGAGCCCGGCCCTTTTTTTT
>NW_007200914.1:0-586 GCF_000164805.1 Carlito syrichta | reverse complement strand
TGGACTCTCCCTATACCTCTAACCCAATGTACACCTTCACTACCATGTTTTAACATCCCTGTCCCACATGACTTGCCTGAGGCCCAGTGTATAACATGAAACGGTACTCTGGGGGTCAGATGGGCCCCCCCACCTCTGCACACATCACTTATGGTCCAATCAAATAACACCCTCTGCCCCCCATTTAACGGTACTGCCATCTACCCGGTCTTACCCCCCAACTGGTCGGGGTCCTGCATTCTTGTCATCCTCCTCCCCACCATTGTAATAGCACCCAGTAACCAAAGCCTGCCTGTCCCTTTAGTGGGTTTCTCAATGTCACGAGTAAGATGGGCAGTTGAGCTCATACCTCTGCTGGTGGGGCTGGGTATCATGGTGGTAATGGGGATGGGGGCAGCAGGGCTGGGGTCCTCACTTCACTTTTACAAGCAGCTTTCCTCCCAACTGATCGAGGACATACAACAGGTGGCAGACACGGTCCTAGACTTACAAACACAACTAGACTCCCTGGCTGACATGGTCCTCCAAAATCGATGGGGACTAGACCTACTAACAGCAAAAGAGGGAGGAATATGCCTGTTTCTTA
>NW_007200913.1:0-369 GCF_000164805.1 Carlito syrichta | reverse complement strand
CAGCTGGCTAACCAGCTTGCTAGCTAGGTAGCTAGCTAGTGATGTCAGCTGTCTAGCCAGTTGGCTACCTAGTTATGTCACCTAGTTAAGCCAGCTGAGAAAGCAACTGGCTAGCTAGGTAGCTTACTAGTTAAGTCAGCTGGCTAGACAGTTGGCTATATAGATAAGTCACCTAGTTAATTCAGCTGGATAGCCAGCTGGCTTGCTATGTAGCATGCTAGTTAATTCAACTGGCTAGAAAGCAGGTCAGCTAGTTAAGTCAGCTGGCTAGCAAGCTTGCTGGCTAAGTTTTGACGTATTTAAGTCTGTTGACTAGCCAGTTGGCTAGCTAATTATGTCACCTATTGAAGTCAGCTGCCTTTTCAGGTG
>NW_007200912.1:0-370 GCF_000164805.1 Carlito syrichta | reverse complement strand
GGAATGGATTGGAGTGGAATGGAATGGGGAGGAATGAAATGAAATGGAATGGAATGGAGTGGAATGGAATAGAATGGAATGGAGAGGAATATATTGGAATTGACAGGAATGGAATGGCATTGAGTGGAAGGGAGAGGAATGGAATACAAAAGAATGGAGTGGAATGGAATGGAATTGGGAGGAATGAAAGGGAATGGAGAGGAATGGAATGGAACGGAGATCAATTGCATGGAATGGATTTGAAGAGAGGGGAAAGGATTGGAATGGAGTGAAATGGAGTGGATTGCAGTGATATGGAATGGAATGGAGAGGAATGGAATGGAATGGTGTGACATGGAATGGAATGGAATAGTGGGGAATGGAATGCTGT
>NW_007200911.1:0-322 GCF_000164805.1 Carlito syrichta | reverse complement strand
GTAGCCAGCTAGTTAAGGCAGTTGTCTAGACAGCTAACTAGCTGGTTAAGTCAGTTAGTTTAGTCACCTGGCAAACAGCTGGCTAGCTAGTTAAGTCAGCTCATTAAATTAATTGGCTATCCAACTTGTTAGCTACTTAAAAAGTTAGTTAAATCAGAGGCCTAACCATCTGACTACCTAGTTATTTCAGCTAAGTAAGTCAGCTGGCTAGCTAGGAAGCTAGCTATATAAGTCAGCTAGTTATAGGAAGCTAGCTATATACGTCAGCTAGTTATGTCAGCTTGCTAGCTAGTTAAGTCAGCTAGTTAAACAGTTTGCTAAC
>NW_007200910.1:0-375 GCF_000164805.1 Carlito syrichta | reverse complement strand
AGCTGGCTAGCTAGGAAGCTAGCTATATAAGTCAGCTAGTTATAGGAAGCTAGCTATATACGTCAGCTAGTTATGTCAGCTTGCTAGCTAGTTAAGTCAGCTAGTTAAACAGTTTGCTAACTAGATAGCTATTTGGGATGCTAGCTAGTTAGCTCAGCTAGCTAAGCTAGCTGGTGAGCAAGGTAGTTAGCTGGTTTAGTCAGCTAGTTAAGTTAGCTTGCTAGTTAGTTAAGGCAGCAAGTTAAGTCAGCTGGCTACCCAGCTGCCTAGCTGGGTAGTTAGCTAGTTAAGTCAACTGGCTAGCCAGTTAGATATCTAGTTAAGTAACCTAGTTAAGTCAGCTCAATAAACAGCTTGTTAGCTAGGTTGCCAGCT
>NW_007200909.1:0-353 GCF_000164805.1 Carlito syrichta | reverse complement strand
GGCTGGCCAGCTGAATTAACTAGCTGACTTAACCAGCTAGCTAGCTTGCTAGCCAGCTGATTTAATTAGCTAGCTACTTATTTAGCCAGCTGGCTAGCCACCTATCTTAACTAATTGACTTAACAAGCTAGTGAGCTAACTAGGCAGCTGTCTCAACTAGCTGACTTAACTAACTAGCCAGCTGGCTACCCAGCTGATTTAACTAGCTCTCTACGTAGCTAGCTAGCTGGCTAGCCATCTGACTTAACTAGCTTGCTACCTATCTAGCCAGCTGATTAACCAGCTTTCTTAATTAGCTGACTTAAATAGCAGGCTTGCTTGCTAGCCATCCAGCTTAACTGGCTAGCTCGCTG
>NW_007200908.1:0-708 GCF_000164805.1 Carlito syrichta | reverse complement strand
CTTCCTAGCCAGGTGGCTGACCAGCTGACTTAACTACCTGAATTACCCATCTAGCCAGCTCTCCAGCCAGCTGTCTCAACTAGTTGACATAACTAGTGAGCCAACTGGCTAGCCAGCTCACTTAACTAGCTGACATGTCTAGCCAGGCAGGTGGCTAGCCAGCTGACTTAGCTAGCTAACTACCTACATATCCCCCTGGCTTGATAGCTGACTTAACTGCCTAGCTTCCTAGCTAACCAGCTGGCTAGCGATCTGACTTAACTGGTGACTAAACTATCTAGCCAGCTGGCTAGCCAGCTGACATATCTAGCTAGGTAACCAGCTTGCAGCTGGCTAGCCAGATCACTTAGCTAGCTCACTTAACTTGCTAGCCAGCTGACTTAACTAGTTGGTGTAAATAGCTAGCTACCCAGCTAGACAGCTGAATTTATAAGCTGAAATAACTAGCTAGCTACCTAGCTAGATATCTAGCTCTCTAGCTGACTAAACCATCTGACAACTAGCTAGCTAGCTTACATAACTAGCTGACTTATCTAGCTAACTACCTAGTTAGACAGCTGACTTAATGAGCTGAAATAACTAGCTAGCCACCTGTCTAACCATCCGACTTAACTAGCTTTTTATCTAGCTAGCTAGCTGGCAAGGAAATGAGTTAATGATTTGACTTAACTAGTTGGCCAGCTGGTTTGCCACCTAACTTAATTAGTT
>NW_007200907.1:0-355 GCF_000164805.1 Carlito syrichta | reverse complement strand
TGGAAGGCTGAGGCGGAAGGATCGCCGGAGCCCAGCAGGTGGAGGCTGCGGTGGCCGGGAGCGGCCCCTGCACTCCAGTCGGGGTGACAGAGTGAGACTCCAACTCAAAAAAAAAAAAAAATAATAAAAAAATCCCAGCCTTTTCCTGTGTTCTTTAGCCATGCCATACCCTGGTTTGTATGCACGTCCCAGATTGCAGTCCTAGTTCTTGTGTCATTCCCCAATAAAATCTTTTTATTTAGAGACTCGTGCCTTTTTTTATGCTGCCAGTGGTGTGATGACAACATGCCGTGTTGGTCCGCTTGCGCGCCCCGATGGCCACTGGAGGCTCTGTTCGGAAATCCACTCACCCCTC
>NW_007200906.1:0-683 GCF_000164805.1 Carlito syrichta | reverse complement strand
GAACACCCGAGTGGCTGGAGCCCCAGGCAAGCGCCACCAAAAATGGCTTATATTTGGATTTATTTTTGATGGCCAAGATGAGTTCTCGCCCCATGTCCCAGGCTGGTGTCAAAGCTACAGACTTAGGACGTCCATCTACCTGGGCCTCTGAAGGGCCAGGATGCCAGACTGAGCCCCTGACCCTGGCCTGTGGTTGTGATGGTGGTGGTAGCTGATAAAATTATTCCGAGTCTGAGTCCCACTCTGTCGTACAGGTTGGAGCACAGGAGCCCACTCTTGGCCACCATAGCTTCCAACAGATGGGCTCCTGTGATCCTCCCGCCATGGCCAGTCAAGTTCCCAGTACGACAGGCATTCACCCCACACTTGGCTCCCTTTTTGGCTTTTTGTAGAGACAGGGCCTCACCAAGGTGCCCTGGCTGGTCTCGAACATAGGTGCTCAGGCCATCCTCTCAGGTCGACCTTCCAGAGTGCTGTGATGACAGTTGTGAGCCCCTAAGCCTTTCCTCCACAACACACCCTGGGCCCCACCATGAGCACCACTTCCTTCTAACGCCCCGGGACACTGGAGTGTGCAGCCGAAGTCACCAGCTGAGACCTCCCCAGTGGAACACCAGCCACTGGGACATGTCTCTGCTGGGGTGCCCACTTCTCCACTCCCCTCGTTCCCAGGGGCTGCCTCA
>NW_007200905.1:0-523 GCF_000164805.1 Carlito syrichta | reverse complement strand
GAGTCCCACTCTGTCGTACAGGTTGGAGCACAGGAGCCCACTCTTGGCCACCATAGCTTCCAACAGATGGGCTCCTGTGATCCTCCCGCCATGGCCGGTCAAGTTCCCAGTACGACAGGCATTCACCCCACACTTGGCTCCCTTTTTGGCTTTTTGTAGAGACAGGGCCTCACCAAGGTGCCCTGGCTGGTCTCGAACATAGGTGCTCAGGCCATCCTCTCAGGTCGACCTTCCAGAGTGCTGTGATGACAGTTGTGAGCCCCTAAGCCTTTCCTCCACAACCCACCCTGGGCCCCACCATGAGCACCACTTCCTTCTAACGCCCCGGGACACTGGAGTGTGCAGCCGAAGTCACCAGCTGAGACCTCCCCAGTGGAACACCAGCCACTGGGACATGTCTCTGCTGGGGTGCCCACTTCTCCACTCCCCTCGTTCCCAGGGGCTGCCTCAGGGAAAGGGAGGGCATGACTCTCAAAACTTTGGGGGTGCAGGAACCGAATGACCACCCACACCCGTGTCCTCA
>NW_007200904.1:0-471 GCF_000164805.1 Carlito syrichta | reverse complement strand
GTTCACTTTTCAGGTTGGAGCATAGGTTGCAATCTGTACTTTTTGCAGTTTTGAGGTTTAATTGAGAGGGAAGCTGTGGTTCAGAATGTATATGCTGATTCCTGCATCCACAAACAGGTGTATGAGCACATTGGAACCTATTTCTCTCTGCCCTACAATCTGTCCATTCTGCAGTATGTAGTCTTGGTCCCTAGATTAAAAAGGGAGTATAAAATAGGAAAATAATGGAGGAAGGGGGGGTCAATAGGTTAGAAAGAGAGAAGAGTGAGAGGGAAAACAGACATACATACCAACTATCAGGTGAGAAAGAGACACAAGGCAGGAAAGAAGTGAAAAAAGACATGTAAGAAAGATTCCCTAAAGAATACCGATAGCTACACAGAGACAGAACAATATAATCATGAAACAGTGTAAGTCAGAAGGCAAACAACAAACGTGATCAAAATAAACAGTCAAAATGATAGAATCATA
>NW_007200903.1:0-755 GCF_000164805.1 Carlito syrichta | reverse complement strand
AAAGATTCCCTAAAGAATACCTGATAGCTACACAGAGACAGAACAATATAATCATGAAACAGTGTAAGTCAGAAGGCAAACAACAAACGTGATCAAAATAAACAGTCAAAATGATAGAATCATAAGTCACAATAAGAGATCAGACTAAAATCACTTCAGCTCTGATCTCCGGCCTCTCCTCTTTGTTTTTCATTGCAGGCAGCTAGATTTACTCACAGCTTGGGTTTGGCTGCCTGGGAGTTGCTTTGATCTGATTCAGTTTAGGGGTGGGGCTTTGTCTCCTGTTTAGCAACATTACCTTAGGAACCGAGGTGGAATTTATTGATAGGTGGGCAGGGCAATGGAAATCTCTGCCTGGATAAAGGTGGAGGCAGATTCTCTTTCGTAGATCCCTTTCCCTCCGCTTGTCTGGGTCCCCAAGCTTGGGGTCACATGCTGAGTGCCTCAGCCAGGGTGGGCCTGGAGCTCCAGAACTCCAAAGCTCCAACGGGCAGGCGGTGAGCGGCAAGAGTGGCCCTGGGCCCCCCACAGGGTACTTCAGCCAGGAATGGGACTGGTGTCTCTGAGGGGCGGGCACCTAGAGCCTCCCTGAGTGACCGGCGGCTTGGTGCTGGGTGCTGGGCGGGAGACGATGTAGCCAGGGAGGGAGCTGGAACCCAAGACTCCCAAGCATGCAATGGAACAGCAGCAGCAGCAGCAGCAGCAGGGGGCCGCAATACACGGCCCTGCGTGGGTCCAAAGGTCCCCGGGCCTCG
>NW_007200902.1:0-396 GCF_000164805.1 Carlito syrichta | reverse complement strand
TAACTAGTTAGCCAGGTGGCTAGACAGCTGACTGAATTGCCTAGTTACCTAGCTAGTCAGCAGGTCACCCAGCTTACTGATGTAGCAAATGTAATGAAGTAGCCAGCTGGCTAGCCATCAGACTTAACTAGCTAGCTATCTAGCTAGACAACTGAATAGCCAGCTGACTTAACTAGTTGACATAACTAGACGCCAGATGGCTAACCAGCTGACTTAACTAGCTACCTACTTGCATAGCCTGCTGGCTTGACAGCTGACTTAACTCCCTAACTACCTAGCTAAACTGCTGTCAGTGAGCTGACTTAACTAGGTGACCTTAATAGCTAGCCAGCTGGTTAGCCAGCTGACTTAACCAGATAACTAGCTAGTTAGCTGACTCCTTATCTAATGTGCTAG
>NW_007200901.1:0-661 GCF_000164805.1 Carlito syrichta | reverse complement strand
GTGGCTAGACAGCTGACTGAATTGCCTATTACCTAGCTAGTCAGCAGGTCACCCAGCTGACTGATGTAGCAGATGTAATGAAGTAGCCAGTTGGCTAGTCATCAGACTTAACTAGCTAGCTATCTAGCTAGACAGCTGAATAGCCAGCTGACTTAACTAGTTGACATAACTAGACGCCAGATGGCTAACCAGCTGACTTAACTAGCTACCTACTGGCATAGCCTGCTGGCTTGACAGCTGACTTAACTCCCTAACTACCTAGCTAAACTGCTTGTCAGTGAGCTGACTTAACTAGGTGACATTAATAGCTAGCCAGCTGGCTAGCCAGCTGACTTAACCAGATAACTAGCTAGTTAGCTGACTCCTTATCTAATGTGCTAGCTAGCTTTCTTAATTATCTGACAACTCGTTAACTAACAAGCTAGCTAGCTGACTCAACCAGCATACTTAACTCGTTAGCTAACTGGCTAATTCTCTGACTCATCCAGCTTACTTAACTCGTTAGCTAACTAACTAGCTAACCTACTCAACCAGTTGACTCAACCCGTTTGCTAACTAGGTAGTTAGTTGACTCAACCAGCTGATTTAACCATTCAGTTAACTAACTAACTACCTGACTCAACTTGCTGATGTAACCCGTTAGCTAACTAGCAAGCTAGCT
>NW_007200900.1:0-598 GCF_000164805.1 Carlito syrichta | reverse complement strand
CTGGCGAGCTGCATTACGTGGATCTAAACTACAACCACACATGTCATGGTCAGTCTTCAGGTTCCACCATTGGGGTGCAATTGACAGTAATCACAGAGGGGTGGCAACCGGAGCTGGGAGCCTGACTGAGGCCACTGGGTAAGGATGTGGTTGGGACACTGAGGAGCTCACCCGAACACAAGACACTGGGGCTCACGGGAGGGTTTCCACACCACCCAGGCATGGACACATTTTTGCTGGGCTCGGTGGCTCAGCCTGTAATCCCACGCCTTTGGAAGGCTGAGGTGAGTGGATTGCCTGAGCTCACAGGTTCAAGACCCACCTGGGCAACTTGGCGAGACCTCATCTCTATAATAAATCAAAAATCACCCAGGCGGGGTAGCGTGCACCTGTAATTCCGGCTACTCAGAAGGCTGAGGCGGAAGGATCGCCGGAGCCCAGTGGGTCGAGGCTGCGGTGGCCGGGAGTGGCCACTGCACTCCAGTCTGGGCGACAGAGTGAAACTCCAACTCAAAAAAAAAAAAAAAAGAAAACTCTGAAACCTTTTGGCTCTTCCCCAGGATCCCTAATGTTTTTCCTCCAGGTAAAAAACACACTT
>NW_007200899.1:0-715 GCF_000164805.1 Carlito syrichta | reverse complement strand
GATAGCCAGGTAGCTAGTCAGCTAACTAGTTAAGTCAGCTAGCAAATCATTTAGTTACTTAGCTAACTAGTTGGCTAGCAACTCAACTAACTGGTGAACTATCTAGTGGGCTCCCTTGCTTTCCATCAGGACAGCTAACTAGTATGCTCGCTCACATGCAAACAAGTCAGGCAACTATTTGGCTAGCTCACCAACCATCAGGTCAAATAACTTGTAAGCTCGCTCAAAGGCCAAAAGGTCAGCTAACTAGTCGTTTGCTCACCAGCCGACTAGTTAAGCCAGCTCACTGGTCATCTCACTCGCTGGCCAACTAGTTATGACAGAGGACGCATAGGCTCATTAACTGGCTGACTAGTTAATTCAGCTGACCAGTCAGCTCACTCGCCAGCTGAGTAGTTACTTCAGCTCACCTGTTGGCTCACTCTCTGCCCGATTAATTAATTCAGCTAAAGGTTCAGCCTACTAGCCGGCCCACTAATTAAGTAAGCTAACCAACTGGCAAACTAGTGGGCCAACTTGTCAGCCGACAAGTTAGGTCAACTAATTAGTTGGAAGACTAGTTAGGTCAGCTAAGTAGTTGGCCAAATATTCGGCCGACTATTTAGGTCAGCAAACTAGCCAGCCAACTACTTAACGGAGCTAACTAGGGAGTCAATTCATCTTTCAACAGATTAACCCAGCTAAATAGATGGCCGACTAGTCGGCCAGTTTGTTA
>NW_007200898.1:0-379 GCF_000164805.1 Carlito syrichta | reverse complement strand
AGGCTAGCTAGATAAGTCACCTAGAAATTCAGCTAGATAGCCAGCTGGTTAGCTATGTAGTAAGCTAGTTAGTTCAAATGGCTAGAGATCAGACCATCTAGTTAAGTCAGCTAGTTAAGTCAGCTGGGAAGCTGACTGGCTAGCTAGGTGGCTGGCAAGTTAAGCCGGCTGGTTAACAGGCAGGTCAGGTAGGTGGCCAGCTAGTTAAACCGGCTGGCCTGCCAGTTGACTAGCAGGGTGGCTGGCTAGTTAAGGTGGCTGTCTATCCCAATGTCCAGCCAGCCGGCTGGTTACCTAAGCTGGCTGGCAAGCCAGCTGCCCAGTCCACTAACAAGCTAGCTCGCTGCCTAGGCAGCCAGCCAGCCAGGTAACTAGCTAT
>NW_007200897.1:0-3086 GCF_000164805.1 Carlito syrichta | reverse complement strand
TAAGTAGTCTGCTGACTCCTCAGCCAACAAGTTGAGTCACCTAGTTAAGTCAGCCACTTAATTCAGCTTACTTCCCATCTGGCTAGATAGGTAGACTGCTAGTTAAGTCAGCTGACTACCCTGCTGGCTAGCTGGTTAAGTCAGCTAGTTTATTCAGCTGGCCAGCCAGCTGGCTATTTAGTTGAGTCAGCTAGTTAAATCAGCTTGCTAGCAATCTGGCTATCTGGTTAAGTCAGGTAGTTAAGCCAGTTGGCCAGCAAGCTGACTAGCTAGGTAGCTAGCTAATTAAGTCAGTTAGTTAAGCAAGCTGGCTAGCTAGGTAGTTAGCTAGTTAAATCAACTAATTAAGTCAGCTGGCTAGCCACCTGGTTAGCTAGTGATTTCAGCTAGTTAAGTCAGATGGCTAGCCAGCTGGCTAATGATTTAAGTCAACTAGTTGTGTCAGCTGGCTAGCCAACTGGCTAGTTCCTTAAGTCAGCTAGTTAATTCAAGTGGTTAGTCATCTGGCTAGCTAGGTAGTTAGTGAGTTAAGACAGCTCGCTAGCCTGCTGGCTAACTGGTTATGTCAGCTAGTTAAGTCAGTTGGCTAACCACCTGTCTAGGTAGGTAGCTAACTAATTAAATCAGCTGGCTAGCTGGCTGGCTAGCTAGTTAAGTCCACAAGTTAAGTGAGGTTAGGCATCAGGCTAGCTAGGCCAGTTGGCTAGCTAGATGTCTATCTAGTAAAGTCAGTTAGTTAAGTCATCTGGTTACACAGCTGGTTAGCTAGGTGGCTGGCAAGTTATGCCTGCTGGTTGGCAGGCTGGTCTGGTATGTGGCCTGCTAGTTGAGCCAGCTGGCTAACCACCTGACCAGCAGGGTGGCTGGCTAGTTAAGCTAGCTTGTTATCTGACTGTCCAGACATCCAACTGGCTATAAAAGCCAGCTGGCTAGCCAGCTATCCAGCCAAGTAACTAGTTAGTTAAGCCAGCCAGCCAGCCAACTATCTAGTCAGCTAGTTATGTCAGCTGGCTAGCCAGCTGACTAGCTAGGATGCTAGGCAATTAAGTCTGCTGGCTAGTCAGCTGGCTAGTTAATTCAGCTAATTAAGTCAGCTGGCAAGTCAGCATGTTATCTAGGTAATTAGCTAGTTTTGTCAGCTGTCTAGCCACCTGGTTAGATACTTAAGTGACAAAGTTAAGTCAGATGACTAGCCCGCTGGCTACCTAGGTAGCTTGCTATTTAAGTCAGCTGGCTAGACAGCAGGCTAGCTAGATAAGTCACCTAGAAATTCAGCTAGATAGCCAGCTGGTTAGCGATGTAGTAAGCTAGTTAGTTCAAATGGCTAGAGATCAGACCATCTAGTTAAGTCAGCTAGTTAAGTCAGCTAGCTGGGAAGCTGACTGGCTAGCTAGGTGGCTGGCAAGTTAAGCCGGCTGGTTAACAGGCAGGTCAGGTAGGTGGCCAGCTAGTTAAACCGGCTGGCCTGCCAGTTGACTAGCAGGGTGGCTGGCTAGTTAAGGTGGCTGTCTATCCCAATGTCCAGCCAGCCGGCTGGTTACTTAAACTGGCTGACAAGCCAGCTGGCCAGCCCACTAACAAGCTAGCTCTCTGCCTAGGCAGCCAGCCAGCCAGGTAACTGCTATTTAAGCCAGCTGTCTAGTCGTCTAGTCGACAAGGTAGCTAGCTAGTTATGTCAGTTGGCAAGCCAGCTAGCCAGCCAACTAGCTAGTCAGCTAGCAATTCAGCTATATATTCAGCTAGCTTATGTCAGCTAGCTACTTAGGTTTCTAGTCAGCTTGCTAGTTAAGTCTGTTAGCTAGTCAGCTAGCTAGTCAGCTTGATAGACAAGTCAGCTAGCCAGGTAACTAGCCAGTAACATAGCTAGTTGTCAGCTAGCTAGACAGTTAGATAGCTTGCTTGCTAGCTAGTTATGTCAGCTATATAGCCAGCTAGCTAGTCAGCTAGCTAGTTAAGTCAGCTAGCAAATCATTTGTTACTTAGCTAATTAGTCAGCTAGCAACTTGCTAGCTGGTCAGCTATCTAGTGAGTTCCCTCACTCTCCATCGGGTTAGTTAACTAGTAGGCTCGCTCACATGAAAACTGGTCAGGAAACTAATCAGCTTGCTCACCAACCAACAGGTCAACTAACTTGTCGGCTCCCTCGAAGGCCAGCAGGTCAGCTAACTAGTCATTTGCTCACCAGCCGACAAGTTGAGTCAGCTCACAGGTCTGCTCACTCACCGGCCGACTAGTTATGGCAGAGCACACATAGTCTCATTCACCAGCCAACTAGTTAATTCAGCTGACCATGCGGCTCATTCGCGAATCACTAGTTAAGTCAGTTCACATGTCGGCTCACTCTCTGGCTGACTAGTTAATTCAGCTAAACGTTAGACCTACTAGACAGTCCACTAATTAAGAAAGCTAACCAATCGGCTGACTAGTGGGCCAACTGGTGAGCCAACAAGTTAGGTCAGATGATTAGTCAGCAGACAAGTTATGTCAGGAATCTTGCCAGCCAACTACTTAACCGAGCTAACTAGGGTGCCAACTCGTCAGTCAAGTAGTTAACCCAGCTAAATAGTCGGCCAAATTGTCGGCCAGCTTGTTAACCCTGCTAACAAGTCTGCCGAGTAATCAGCCAATGTTTTAAACCAGCTAAATAGCCGACTCGTCAACCTACAAGTTAAATTGCCTAGCTAACTCGTTAACCAACTAGTTAATTCAGCTATTTAACTCGTTTACCCACTAGTTTAAAAAGTTATATAACTCATTAACCAACTCGTGAAGTCAGCTAGTATCTAATTAACCAACTAGTTAAGTCAGCTAGCTAAGTCAGCTAGCTAACAGGCTAGCTAACTTTGTCAGCTAGCTAAGTCAGAGAGCTCACTAGTTAGCTAACTATTAAGTTCAGCTACTTAATATTCAACCTAACTAGTTAGCTAATTAGTTAAGTCAGCTGGTTATTCAGCTAGTTAAATAGCTATTTATTACATGTAGTAAGTCAGCTAATTAACTAGCTAAGTCAGTCACTTAGTCAGCTAGCTAAGTAGTAGTCAGCTAGCTAGTCAGCAGTTAAGTCAGTTTCTAATTTAGTCAGCTGG
>NW_007200896.1:0-804 GCF_000164805.1 Carlito syrichta | reverse complement strand
ACTGGTGAGCCAACAAGTTAGGTCAGATGATTAGTCAGCAGACAAGTTATGTCAGGAATCTTGCCAGCCAACTACTTAACCGAGCTAACTAGGGTGCCAACTCGTCAGTCAAGTAGTTAACCCAGCTAAATAGTCAGCCAAATTGTCAGCCAGCTTGTTAACCCTGCTAACAAGTCTGCCGAGTAATCAGCCAATGTTTTAAACCAGCTAAATAGCTGACTCGTCAACCTACAAGTTAAATTGCCTAGCTAACTCGTTAACCAACTAGTTAATTCAGCTATTTAACTCGTTTACCCACTAGTTTAAAAAGTTATATAACTCATTAACCAACTCGTGAAGTCAGCTAGTATCTAATTAACCAACTAGTTAAGTCAGCTAGCTAAGTCAGCTAGCTAACAGACTAGCTAACTTTGTCAGCTAGCAAAGTCAGAGAGCTCACTAGTTAGCTAACTATTAAGTTCAGCCACTTAATATTCAACCTAACTAGTTAGCTAATTAGTTAAGTCAGCTGGTTATTCAGCTAGTTAAATAGCTATTTATTACATGTAGTTAAGTCAGCTAATTAACTAGCTAAGTCAGTCACTTAAGTCAGCTAGCTAAGTAGTTAAGTCAGCTAGCTAAGTCAGCAAGTTAAGTCAGCTTCTAATTTAGTCAGCTGGTTAAGACAGCTAGCTAGATAGCTAAAGGGTTAAGTCAGCAGGCTGGGTCAGGTTGTTAGCTAGTTAACTAATGGGCTAATTCAGTGGTTGAGTCAGCTAGCTAGCTAGTTAGCAAATGGGTTAAGTCAGCTACTTGGCTAGGCTA
>NW_007200895.1:0-747 GCF_000164805.1 Carlito syrichta | reverse complement strand
ATTGGTGTTGCAGTGACCAGACTTTTCTGTAATTGGTGTCCCAGTGACTGGAAATCCACTGTGATCAAAGCCTTAATGACTGACCCTCATCTGTGATGGAAATCCCAAAGATTGAGACTCCACCATACTACGTGATCCAGTGGCTGACTCTCCTCTGTGATGAGTGCCCCATTGACTGACCCTTCTCTAAGTTTACTGCCCAAATGACTAGTCTTCCTTTGTGATTGGTGTTCCATTAACTGGACCTCCTTGATAATTGGTGTCACATTGAAAGTCTTCTGTGAAGGGTGTCCTAGTGACTGAATCTTCTCTGTCATAGATGCCCAAATGACAGGGCCTCCTCTATAATGTGTGCTCCTGTGACTAAACCTCTTCCGTCATGGGTACTCCAGAGAGTGTACCTTCGCTTTCATTAGTTTCACGGTGACTGACCCTCCACCAAAATTGCTGCTGTAGTGACAAGCTCCCCTTTCTGACAGTTTTCCCAATGAGAGGGCTCCTCCCTAATTGGGTGCCTCCGTGACTGGCTTTCCTCTGTTAAGAGTGCTACAGTCACTAGCAAGTCACTAACACAGCCACTCTGTTGGGTGTACCAGTGACTAATCCTCTCATCTGAGGCATGAGTTCATTAATGGCCTGCCACATTTATGGGTCCATCAGTGACCGCCCCAAATCTGTGATGGGTAACCCTGTGAATGGCCTTACCTTGTGATTGGTGCCCCATGACTGACCCTCTTCTGTGATAAC
>NW_007200894.1:0-672 GCF_000164805.1 Carlito syrichta | reverse complement strand
TTCTTCATTTTCATTTGTTTCCAGGTATCTTTTAATCTCTGTTTTGATTTTATCATTGACTCAGGAGTTGTTTAGCATCATGCTCTTTAGTGTCCATGTCTTTGTGGGTTTTTGGGGGGAGCCTGTTGGTTAATGTTTATTTTTATTCCACTGTGGTCTGAGAAGGTGCATGGTAAAATTGTGGTCCTTTTAAATTTGCTTATCCTTGATTTATGGCCAAGTATGTGGTCGGTCTTAGAGTACATTCCTTGTGGTGATGAGTAGAATGTGTATTCTGTGGTCTTTGGATGGAGGGTTCTGTAGTTATCAATTAAGTCCATTTGATCAAGAGTTGCATTGAAGTTTTAGATCTCGTTGCTGATTTTTGACTGGATGATCTGTCTAGGGTTGTGAGTGGGGTATTAAAGTACCCCGTTATGATGGTATTGGAGTTGATATATTTTTTTAGTTTACCTAGGAGCTGCTTTATGAAAGTTGGTGCTCCTATGTTGGGTGCATATATGTTTAGGATGAATATTTCTTGTTGCTGGATTGAACCTTTTATTATTATGTAGTGGCCTTCTGTATCTTTTTTAATTTTGATAGCTTAAAGAGTATTTTGTCTGAGATTAAGATAGTGACTCCTCCTTTCTTTTGTGTTCCATTCACCTGAAAATTTGTTTCCCATCCTCT
>NW_007200893.1:0-781 GCF_000164805.1 Carlito syrichta | reverse complement strand
GCTAGCTAGTTAAGTCAGCTGGTTAAGTCAGCTGGCTACCTAGGTAGTAAGCTGGTTACAGTCAGCTAGTTAATTCAGCTTCCTAGCTAGTTAAGTCAGTGAGTTTAAGTCAGTTGTTGAGCCAGTTGCCTAGCTGGGTAGCTAGGTAGTTAAGTCTGTTGGCTAGCTAGTTAACTATTTAGGAAAATAACCTTGTTAATTGAGCTCACTAGCCAGCTGGGTAGCTAGGTAGCCAGGTAGTTCAGTCAGTTGGCAAGCCAGCAGGCTATGTAGGTAGCTAGCTAGTTAAATCAGCTGACTATCCAGCTGGCTAGCTAGGTACCCAGGCAGTTAGGTCAACCAACTAGCCAGCTGACTAACTAGTTAAGTCACCAGGTTAATCCAGCTGGCTAGACAGCTGGCTAGTTAGGTAGTGAGATAGTTAAGTCAGCTGTCTCACCCACTGGCTATCTAGTTAAGTCACTTAGTTAAGTCAGCTGGCTAGTCAGCTGAAGCTAAGTAGCTTGCTACTTAAGTCAGCTGGTTAGAGAGCTGACAAGTTAGTTAAGTCAACTAGTTGTCAGATTGCTAGCCAGCTGGCTAGCTATAAAGCAAGCTAGTTAATTCAGCTGGCTAGCAAGCAGGCCAGCTGCTTAAGCCAGCTAGATAAGTCAGCTTACTACCCAGCTGGCTTGCTAGGTAGCGAGCTAGTTATGTCAGTTGGCTAGCCAGCAGTCTAGCTAATTAATTCAGCTAGTTAAGTCAGCTGGCTAGCCAGCTAGGTAGCTAGGGAGATGTCTTG
>NW_007200892.1:0-900 GCF_000164805.1 Carlito syrichta | reverse complement strand
CCATCTGGCGTCTAATTATGTCAGCTAGTTAAATCAGCTGGCTATCCATCTGTCTAGCTAGGTAGCTAGCTAGTTAAGACTGCTGGATAGCCAGCTGGCTACTTCGTTAATTTGCCAGTTAAGTCAGCTGGCTACCATCATGGCTAGCTAGGTAGTTAGGCAATTAAGTCAGCTGGCTAGCCAGCTGGCTAGCTAAGTCAACTATTTAAGTCAGCTTGCTAACCAGCTTGCTAGTTAGGTAGCTAGCTTGTTATGTCAGCTGTATAGTCAGCTGGCTAGATAGTTAAGTCACCTAGCTAAGTCAGCTGACTAGCCCACTGGCTAGCTATGAAACATGCTATTTATCCAGCTAACTAGAGGGCTGGCTAGCTAGATATATCACCTAGTTGATTCAGCTGGATAGCCAGATGGCTAGCTAAGTAGCAAGCTATTTAATTCAACTGGCTATACAACAGGCCAACTAATTGAGACAGCTAGTTAAGTCAGGTGGCTAGCCAGCTGGCTATCTAGGTAGTGACCTAGATAACTGAGCTCGCTAGCCAGCTGGCTAGCTAAGTGAGACAGCTAGTAAAGTCAGTTGGCTATCCAGGTGGCTAGATAGGTAGAGAGCTAGTTAAGTCAGCTCACTAGCCAGCTGAATGCCTAGATAGGTAGATAAGTAAGTTAGCTAGCAAGCATGCAGGGTATATATGTACCTAACTAGTTAAGTCAGCTGGCTAGCCACCAGGCTAGCTAGTGGTGTTGGCTAGTTAAATCAGTTGGCTAGCCAGTTGGCTTATGAGTTCAGTCACATAGTTGAGTGTACTGACTAGCCAGTTGGCTAGCTGGTTAAGTCTGCTAATTAATTCAAGTGGCTATCCGTCTGGCTAGCTAGGTAGCTATCTACTTAAGTCAGCTGGC
>NW_007200891.1:0-867 GCF_000164805.1 Carlito syrichta | reverse complement strand
CGCTCCAGTGGCCCCCAACATCGGCCTCCCAAAGCCACAGCCTGATTGTCTGCTGATCCACAATCTTTTAGTAACTCTACGCCCAAGACTTTGACCTCCTTCCCCAAAGATCTCTGTCTGTATATGATGATCCCAACTTGATACACAAATGGATACTCTTCTTTCCTTTCCTTTTATTTTTTTTGATGCAGAGTCACACTCCATCATCCAGGCTGGATGGCAGTGGATCACTTCAGGCCACCGCAGCCTCGGCCTGCAGGGTTCTGACAATCTTTCCCCACCGGCCTTCTGAGGAGCCAGAATGACAGGCATGTGCCACCATGCCTGGCTATTTGGGATGGAGGATAGAGACGAGGTCTTGCTGAGGTTCCTGGGTGCAACTCAGACCCTGGGGCTCAGACCAGCCACTGGTCTCAGCCTCCCAATGCACTGGGATGATTAGGTTGAGTCCCCAAGCCAGGTCTTGAACCTTAGTAAAAAATGAACCAGAAGGCTGGGCGCAGTGGCCCAGGCCTGGAATCCCAGCAATCTGGGAGGCCGAATCAGGAGGATGGCTATAGCCCATATACTCAAGGCCAACCTAGGCCTTGCAGGGAGACCCCATCTCTGCACCCATTCAAACAGAGGTTCTGGGGACGTGGTGCCTGTCATCCTAGCCACACCAGAGGCGAGACAGGAGATTCACCAAAGCCCGTGCTTTCAAGGCTGGTGGTGAATGATGGTCAAGTTTCCGGAGTCAAGCCTGGGCCACTCTCCAGGGTCCCAGGTCATCCAAAGGGAGCGATCTTCACAGTGGGTCCCGAGAGAGGTTTTCAGACCAGACACAGGGGCTCAGGCCTGTCATCCCGTCATTCTGGGAGACTGAGG
>NW_007200890.1:0-3648 GCF_000164805.1 Carlito syrichta | reverse complement strand
CCATCTCTGCACCCATTCAAACAGAGGTTCTGGGGACGTGGTGCCTGTCATCCTAGCCACACCAGAGGCGAGACAGGAGATTCACCAAAGCCCGTGCTTTCAAGGCTGGTGGTGAATGATGGTCAAGTTTCCGGAGTCAAGCCTGGGCCACTCTCCAGGGTCCCAGGTCATCCAAAGGGAGCGATCTTCACAGTGGGTCCCGAGAGAGGTTTTCAGACCAGACACAGGGGCTCAGGCCTGTCATCCCGTCATTCTGGGAGACTGAGGCCAGAGGATGAACTTAGCCTCTGGTTTTGAGACAGGTCTGAGCACTTTGACGTGACCTCATCTCTACAAAAAGTCAAAATAAGATCCGAGTGTGGTGGTGTGCATCTGTCCTTTCGTGCCCTCAGGAGGCCGCCAGGGGAGGATCCCCAGAGCCCTGCTGGTGGAGGCTGCAGTGGCCAAGACCAGACCTCTGTGCTCTGGCTTGGGCAACAGAGCAGGTCTCCTACTTAGAATAATAATACCAACCACCACCACCACCACAACCATAGGCTGGTGTCAGGGACAGCCTGGCACCCCAGCCCTACAGATGCAAAGTATGTGGATGGGCTGAGCCTGCGGGTTTGACATCAACTCGGGACACGGGGCGAGAAGTTTTCTCTGCCATCAAAAATAAATCCAAAGATTAGCTGGTCATGGTGGTGCTGGCCTGTGGTTCCAGACATTCAACTAAGCCCGGCAAGTGGAGTCTGCGGTGGCCAGTTGCATGTCCCTGTGCTTCAGCCTGGAGGGCAGAGTGGGATTCTGACTCCAAATAATAATAATCGCCACCACCACCACCACCACCATCCCTGCCACCCAGTGTGAGTAGTCACCCTCAGGGATGGGAGAGGAAATGGCACTTTTAGGCCTGTCATTTGCGGGAGATTTCAAAGGTGGCCACCAGGCACATCTGTCCCACGCTTTTGGCCACACATCCCAGAAGGCCTGCCTCCACGCTCCACACTCGTGCCCCACTACAAAGACATTTGTGAGCTCACTGAACAGATGTCCCCGAGGTAGGGCAGCTGTCGGGCACAGAGCAAGCAAGGTGGTGCAACATGGCTGGGGCCAGCCCAGGTTCCGGTCGCCTGGTCTGCAAACTTTGAGTGGGGAGATGACCCCTTTCTCTCCAGATCTCTCCATTGTCCCCTGCCCAAGAGGAAGTTTCCCTGTGGAGCCATGGACACCCATTGTGACACACACGGGAGGCATATTTTTTGTCACTGGAATCTCCATTGGCAGGGCTGGGGTGCGGCGGCATGATCATGGCTCCCAGTGCTTCAACCTGTGGGGCTCAGGTCGTACTCCTGCCTTGGCTCCCAAGCAGAAGGGACTCCAGGTGCCACCATGCCTGACTGTATTTTGGGGACCTCTCACTGAGACTAGATCTGGCCATGTTGCACAGCCTGGTCTCTGACCCCGGGGCAGAGGCAGCCTCATGCCTATGCATACCAGGGCACGGGTCTGATATCCGTGAATCATGGTGCTCAGCCTGGACTTGCACTTGCTGTCAGTGAGGGCTATGGAAAGGCATACCCCGGGTCAGAGGGCACCACAACCTGTGTAGGTGGGACCGCAGGCACAAACATGTTTGCATTCCAAGGAGCGATGAGTTCTCACTATGTGACACTGGCTGGTCTCAAACTTCTGTGCTCCAGTGGTTTCCCACCTTGGCCTCCCAAAGTCACAATCTGATTGTCTGTGCATCCTCTAACTTTCGGGAACTCTAAGCCCAAGGTTGCAGCCTTCTTCCCAAAAGATCTCTGTCTGTTCACGATGATTCCCAACTCCATACACAAATGGATGCTCTGCCATTTCCTTTTTTCCTTTTTTCTTTCAGTTGAAATCTCACTCCTTAGCCCTGGCTGGAGGACAGTTTCTTGCTCCTGGCCACCACAGCCTCAGCCTGCTGGACTCTGGTGAGCCTTTCCCCAGCCTTCCGAGGAGCCACAATGACAGGCATATGCCACCACGCTCAGCTTATTTTTGATGGAGTGTAGAGACATGGGCTCACCGAGATGCATGGGTGGGTCTAGGCCTGCAGACTCAGGCTGGATGCTGGCCTTGGCCTCCCAAAGTGCGGGATGATGAGGCTGAACGCCTGAGCCCACCCTCGAACCTTCATTGAAAATGAACCAGAAAGCCTGGTACGGCATTCCATGCCTGGAATCCCAGCGCTCTGGGTGGCCAAGGTGGGAAGATGATGGGAGCCCAGGAACCCAAGACCAGCCCAGACAGTGCAGGAAGACACCGTCTCTGCACCCATCCAGACAGGGGGTCTGGTGTCAAGGTGACCATCATCCCCACTACTACAGAGGCTGTGGCAGGAGGATAGGTGGAGATCACAATTTGGGGACTGGTGGTGAATGACTGTCTTGTTTCCAGGCCCCTCCTGGGCCACAGAGCCAGACCCTGTCTCCACAAGCTCCAGAAACGTACACAGATCCTCAAGTGTGTGTGGTATGTTCACATGACTTCTGACTTTAGAGCCAGGAACCATGGGTTTGGGGGGGAAGAAATTTCCCCGGGTGAGAAATGTTTCTTTGACCTTTCTTGGCAAAAGGTCCTTGCTGCTGAGTGAGAGGGCCTGCCCGACTGGGGCACAGTTCTCACCTTGGAGAGAGGGGCCTGCACAACCCGGCCAGGGAGCCTCTGGAATTCCCACACCAAAGCGGGGACAGACCTTTGGGGGATTTGGAGCTGTAAGGTGCCGAGCTTGGGGGACACTTACATGTGGCGGGGATGGAGGGGAAGGACTGAGGGCAGAAGGTTTGCAGGAGAATGGATTTTTTTCTTTCTTTCCTCTCTCTCTCTTTTGTTTCCTCACTAGGTGGCCCTGGATGCTCTCAAATAGCCCAACTCAGGCATTCCTCTTGGCCTCGGAGTCCCAAACTGCTGCAATCACAAGCTTTCCATTTGGTCAAAATCCTGGTCTTCCTGCCTGTTCTTGAACTCTGGGACTGAGGTGATCCTCACGCCAGGCCTGCCCTCACTCAAGGTTTTCTGGGTTTTTCTTGGGGTTGAGGTGGGGACTTTCTATTGTCCAGCCTGGTACCAGCTCCTGGACTCTGTGTATCTTTCCATCTCAGCCTCCTTGAGTGCAGAGGAGACAGGCATGAGTAGCCTGACCACCCTCCACAGGTTTGAGAGTCATGTCCTCCCTTTCACCGAGGCAGTCCCTGGGAGGAGTGACCAGGTCCACCCTGGGGAATGAGGCAGGCTGACGGGTGGCTGTCCCAGCGAAGACATGCCTCTGCTACACGCTCTGCCAGGGTGGACTTGGTGGGTGATTCCAGCTGCCCTCTCCAGGGCCAGGTCGTCTGAAGGGAGTGGACTTTGCATTGGGGACCCAAGAGTGATGTGAAGGCCAGCATGGGAGCTCCTGTCGGTCTCCCTGGTGTTTTGGGAGACTGAGGCAAGAGGATAGTCTGAGCCCCCATGTTCGAGACCATCCTGGGCACCTTGGCATGACATCTTCTCTATTAGAAACCAACAAAATGAGCTGAGCATGGTGCCGCACACATGTCTTCCAGTCACTTGGAAGCAGCGGTGGAAGAATCTCCAGAGCCCAGCAGGTGGAGGCCGCAGTGACTGAGAGCGGGTCCCTTCAATTCACCCTGG
>NW_007200889.1:0-946 GCF_000164805.1 Carlito syrichta | reverse complement strand
TGGATACTTGCCTGGATAAGTGAGTGGCTAAGTGGATAAATGATGGCTAAATGGACGGACAGATGGGTGGGTGGATTAGCAATTAATGATGAATGGCAATGTGGCTCCCAGCATCGAGTTTTGCTACTCCAAGGTTCTAGTGGCTTCAGGTGAGCTCAGAGCAGCTTTGGTTCCCTTAAGACATGCTCCTTCCCACCACCTCTGACTGCACTGCTTCCCAACCCAGCAGGGTCCAAGAGAAAGACAATGATGAATGAAGACATATGGGGCAGCACTGTGTCCACAAGTGGGTGTGATACATGACGAGGCATCACTGGGCTGTGGGCAACAAGGCGCAAGGTGAGGTGGGTGTGTTTGCGGAGGCATGGTTCCAGGTAGGCACACGTGCTGCCCATGGCTCTTCCCACATGGGATGAACACCTGCCTTTTTGCACCAGTCCACCTCTCAGAAGGCATGCAGGGTTCCAGGTGGTGCAAGTCTGGACCTGGCACCATTGTGAGGCCAACCTCAGCGTTGGCATCTGAAAAATGAGTGTGACAGCCCCAGGCTGAGCCCTGGCACAGAGCAGATGTGGTCTGCATGTGCTCCATCCCCACCCCATGTCAGATGACATCCAACTAACAAATTCAGACAGGATGGTTCCCAGGCCCAAGCTCCTCCCTGAGAGCCAGGCATAGGAAGTCTCCCTCAGATGTGAGTGGGCAGTCAGTGAACACATTCAGGATGGGAGGCCAGGACTGCCGATTGCAGAAGCCCACAGGATTATAAAAAGGGGGAGACATTGGCAGAGCAGGGACCCCAAGCCAGCCAGGCAGCCTCAAGTCCACTCCAGTCACTCCTGGTAGGCAGGGGCATGGACCTGTGTTACCAGACCTGCAAGTATTCCTGAGATTAGTCAGATCTGGGGCAAAACCATGAAATCTATACATGCTGGGAATTCACTGA
>NW_007200888.1:0-690 GCF_000164805.1 Carlito syrichta | reverse complement strand
AAAACTTCCTTCATCTCATCAGTGATGCAAAAATTCAAACACAAGAGATTCAGAGAACCCGTGCAAGACAACAGATGAGAAGACCAACTCCCAAACACATAATAATTCACCCAAACAAAGTGGATATAAAAGAAAAATTCCTAAAGGCAGCAAGAGAAAAAGGTCAGACTACCTACCAGGGAAGACCAAATAGAATAGCAGCAGATTTATCTACAGAAACCCTCCAGACTAGGAGAGCTTGGAGCCATATCTTCAAAGTTCTAAAAGATAAACAATTTCAACCAAGAATAACCTACCAGCCAAGCTAAGCTTCATCAGTGAGGGAGAATTGAAATCTTTCCCAGATTTTCAATCCCTAAGAACACATGCTGCCACCAGACCATCTCTACAAGAAACACTTAAGAAAATACTGAACACAGAAGAAAAGAAAAAAGAACAATAATGTTCTTCACAAGAGTACAAGCAAAAGATTAAAAACACACATGAACCAACTCTAAAACCAAAAGAAAGACAACAAACAAACAGGAGCAGCAACAACAACAACTCTGTAAGAACCTTATGATAGGAATCAACTCACATTCCAATAATTAACCTGAATGTGAATGGACTAAATGCAACACTGAAAAGACATAGAATGGCAAAATGGATAAAATATCACCAGGCAACAATTTATTGCCTTCAAAAGACTCA
>NW_007200887.1:0-446 GCF_000164805.1 Carlito syrichta | reverse complement strand
TTTTAGAGTAACTTTTGAGATTTACAACCACGTGAACTTTAAATTTTATAGTTTCTTTTTTTTTTTTTTTTTGAGTTGGAGTCTTACTGTGTCGCCCAAGTTGGAGTACCGTGGTACATTCACCACTACCACAACCTAAACCTGCTGGGCTCTGGTGATCTTTCTGCCTCAGCCTCCCAAGTAACTGGGTGTACAAGCGTGTGCCACTACACCCGGCTAATTTTTTGTGGAGATGAGATCTCGCCAAGTTGCCCAGGCTGGTCTTGAACCCTTGGGCTCAGTCAATCCTCTCACCTCTGCCTCCCTAAGAGCTGGGATTACAGGTGTGAGCCACGGCACCTGGCCATTTTATAGTTTCTCAATGGGGGGGGGATGCAAGTTACATCTGTCAAAGGAGCTACCTTGGTACATTTAGATAAAAAACTTTGAATTAAACATGAGAAATG
>NW_007200886.1:0-637 GCF_000164805.1 Carlito syrichta | reverse complement strand
GGCTAGCTGGTTAATTTTGCTAGTTAATTTAAATGGCTATCCATCTGGCTAGCTAGGAAGTTAGCTAGTTAAGTCAGCTTGCTATCCAACTGGCTAGCTGGTTATGTCAGCTAGTTAATTCAGCTGGCTAGCCACCTTACTAGGTAGGTAGTTAACTAATTAAGTCCGTTGGCTAGACAACTGGCTAGATAGTTAAGTCAGTGAGTTAAGTGAACTTTTTTTCAGCTGTCTAGCTAGGTGGCTAGCTAGTTAAGCCAGCTGGCTAGCCGGATGCCTATCTAGCTAATTCAGCTAGTTAAGTCAATTGGTTAGACGGCTTGCTAGCTTGGTGTCTGGCAAGTTAAGCCTACTGGTTAGCAGTTAGTCAGTTATGTGGCCAACTAGTTAAACCAGCTTTCTAGCTGGCTGATCAGCAGGGTGCCCGGCTAGTTAAACCAGCTGGCTATCCGACTCTCCAGCCAGCTAGCTGGCTACTTAAGCTGGCTGGCTAGGCAGCTGGCTAGCCCGCTACTTAGCTAGGTAGTTACCTACTTAAGCCAGCTGGCTAGTCATCTAACCCATCTGGTAGATAGCTAATTATGTCAGCTGGTTAGCCAGCTTGCCAGCCAACTACTTCTTCAGCTAGTAAGTCAGCTAG
>NW_007200885.1:0-746 GCF_000164805.1 Carlito syrichta | reverse complement strand
TGGCCAAAAAAATTGTTTTTAAGTAGCCGGGCATGGTGGTTCACTCCTGTAGCCCCAACTGCTCAGGAGGCTGAGGCAAAAGAGTCACTTGAGTCCAGGAGATCGAGGCTGCAGTGAGTTATGGTCACACCACTGTGCCCCAGCCTGGGCAAGAGAACAAGCCTGTTTCTAAAAACGAACCAACAAAACAATTAGTAGGTATTTATGTCCCGACAACTTAGGAGCTTCTTGAAAAAAATAATGTGCATAAATTGAAAGAGAAAAATAATATTTTACTGCATTATTAAATAACTGTACAAGGCTGGTCACGGTGGCTCAAGCCTATAATCCCAGCACTTTGGGAAGCCAAGGTGAGAGGATTGCCTGAGCCCATGGGTTCGAGACCAGCCTGGGCAACTTGGCAAGACATTTTCTCTACAATAAATCAAAAAATTGAGCCGGATTCGGTCACTCAGCCGTAATCCCGCGCCTTGGGAGGCTGAGGTGAGTGGATTGCCTGGGCCCGTGGGTTCGAGATCCACCTGGGCAACTTGGCGAGACCTCATCTCTACAATAAATCAAAAAAATTAGCCGGGTGTGGTAGCACGCGCCTGTAGTTCCAGCTACTTGGAAGGCTGAGACAGAAGGATCGCCTGAGCCCAACAGGTAGAGGCTGCAGTGGCCGTGAGCATGCCACTGCACTCCAGCCTGGGCAACAGGGTGAGACTCCAACTTAAACAATAAATAAATAAATAGTCGTTACTATT
>NW_007200884.1:0-446 GCF_000164805.1 Carlito syrichta | reverse complement strand
TTAGATTTTGGGGCTGGTGTGGGTTCGGGTTGGCTATGACACTACATAGAAAACATGATACACATAATATTAGCATTATGGGGGTAAGTGAGAGCGGCGCAATCTTAGCTTTAGGGGATTGTCCTTCTCCGGCACGCTTTTCCAGTCTGGTATGTAGTCTTCCAACACAGCAAAGGGGTCTGCTGGCCGGGCGTGGGTGTAGTGGACCCACGGGATGATTCCGTCCACTTTGAGCGCAGTGGGCGTGGTCAGGATTACGACGTAGGGTCCTTTCCAATGTGGCTGGAGCGTCTGGTGTTGATGTCTACGGACGTACACCCAGTCACCTGGGCGGTAGCATGTGGTTCCGGGGGTGGCCCGGTTTCATAGAGGGCCTTTAATGCAGACCACACCTGCTCATGTGCTTTTTGCAGTGCTTGCAAGGAAAAAAGGAGTTGTTGGTCATC
>NW_007200883.1:0-490 GCF_000164805.1 Carlito syrichta | reverse complement strand
CTGGAACTACAGGCATGTGCTACCATGCCCGGCTAATTTTTTGGTTTATTGTAGAGATGAGGTCTTGCCAAGTTGCCCAGGCTGGTCTTCAACCCGTAGGCTCAGGCAATCCTCTCACCTCAGCCTCCCAAAGTCCTGGGATTATAGGTGTGAGTCACTGCACCCAGCCCAGAGGACTCTTTTTTAGAGTCTGTAGCCAAAAAAAGTAAGAGGGAATGTTGGAGTTAGAAAAATCACCATTTTTTGCAACTGTTATAATAAAAACTGGCTTGGGTCAGTCCATGATGAGTGGATGCTAACTCTAGGAGGGGAAAGTCAGAAGTGGAGCAAGATTATTTGCATAATCTCAAAATGTCTCCCCACAGATTGCCAAGAGGGAAAACAGTAACTATAGAATTGTGGAGAGGCCGGGCACAGTGTCTCACACCTATAATCCCAGCACTTTGGGAGGCAGAGGCGAGAGGACTGCCTGAGCCCAGGGATTCGAGAC
>NW_007200882.1:0-467 GCF_000164805.1 Carlito syrichta | reverse complement strand
TGGCTAGTCAAGCTAGCTAGTTAAGTCAGCTAGCAAATCAGCTAGTTACTTATCTAACTACTTGGCTAGCAACTCAGCTATCTGGTCAGATAAATAGTGGGCTCGCTCACTATCCATAAGTTCGCTAATTAGTCGGCTCGCTCGCCTGCAAACTGGTCAGGAAACCAGTCAGCTCACTCACCAGCCAACAGGTCAACTAAATTGCCAGCTCACTCACAGGCCAACAGGTCAGTCAACTAGTCAGCTTGCTTGCCAGCTGATTAGGTAAGTCAGCTCACTGGTCAGCTCACAAGCTGACCGACTAGTTAAGGCAGCTCACATGTCAGTTCACTCACCAGACGACTAGTTAAGTCAGCTCACCAATTGGTTCATTCACCGGCTGACTAGTTAGCTCTTCTGATCCTTCGGCTCACACACTAGCCTACTAAAGTCAGCTGACCAATCAGCTCACTCCCTGGCTGACTAGT
>NW_007200880.1:0-816 GCF_000164805.1 Carlito syrichta | reverse complement strand
GCTAGCCAAATGGCTAGCCTGCTGACTAAACTAGGTGACAACTAGCTAGCTAGTTATATACCTCACTTAGCTAGCTGACTTAACTAGTTGGCTAACGAGATAACTACCATACTTAGCGAGTTGGTTAATGAGTTAAATAACTGTTTTAACTAGTTTTTAAACGAATTAAGTAGCTGACTTATTCACTTGGATAACTAGTTAGCTAGGTGAATAAACATGCTGGCTGACGAATCGGCCTACTAGTTAGCTGTTTTAACACGTTGACTGATTTCTCAAGTGACTTGTTAGCTGACTTAACAAGTTGGCCGTATAGTTGGCCTAATATTTAGCTGGTTTAACTAGTTGCCTGATGTATTGGCTCCCCCTGTTTAGTTCAGTTAACTAGGTGGCTTGCTAGTTTGCTGACTTAACTACTTGGCCAACTAATTGGCCCTCTAGTTAACTGACCTGACTAGTCGCCCAACTAGTTATCTGACCTAACTTGTCAGCTGACAAATTGGCCCACTAATCGGTCGATTGGTTAGCTTACTTAAATAGTTGACTGGCTATTAAGCTGACCGGTTAGCTGAATTAGCTAGTCGGCTGGCGAGTGAGCCAACAGGTGAGCTGACTTAACTAGTCGGCCAGCAAGTGAGCTGACTGTTCAGCTGAAGCAACCAGTCGGTCAGAGAGTGAGCTAACTGGTCAGCTGACTTAACCAGTTGACTGGAGAGTGAGTCAAATTATCAGCTGAGTTAACTAGTTGGCTGGCGTGTGAGCTGACTGGTCAGTTGACTTTAGTCGGCTGGGGAAAAGGCCGACTGGTCAGACTTAACT
>NW_007200879.1:0-484 GCF_000164805.1 Carlito syrichta | reverse complement strand
GCTTACTTAAATAGTTGACTGGCTAGTAAGCTGAACGGTTAGCTGAATTAGCTATTCGGCTGGCGAGTGAGCCAACAGGTGAACTGACTTAACTAGTCGGCCAGCAAGTGAGCTGACTGTTCAGCTGAAGCAACCAGTCGGTCAGAGAGTGAGCTAACTGGTCAGCTGACTTAACCAGTTGACTGGAGAGTGAGTCAAATTATCAGCTGAGTTAACTAGTTGGCTGGCGTGTGAGCTGACTGGTCAGTTTACTTTAGTCGGCTGGGGAGTGGGCCGACTGGTCAGACTTAACTAGTCGGTGATCAAGTGAGCAGACTGCAGATATGACTTAACTCGTTGACTGGCGAGCAAGCCAACTAGTTAGCTGACCTGTTGGCCTGTGAGAGAGTCGAAGCGTGAGTTGACATGTTGGCTGGTGTGTGAGCTGGCTAGTTTGCTGACTGGTTGGCAGGCAAGCAAGCCGACTAGTTAGCTGACCTGATGG
>NW_007200878.1:0-1050 GCF_000164805.1 Carlito syrichta | reverse complement strand
TACTTGAGTGTAACTGACACCTCATATGTGAAATTAGCAAATTACAAGAATTTAACATGAGGTTTTACCCTGAGCGAGAGTTAGTTACCTGACCTCCTTTGAAAAGATAACTCAGTACTTTAGACTTCAGAGTCTTCTGAGTGCCCTGTGTTGTGACTGGATGCTAGCTTTCAAATGTCCTGGACCACTGCTTCAAGGAACAAATGATCTTCTGTCCTTTGGAACTGGCAAACACAAGGCATGCAGATTTGACAGGGCCCTGTAATTTTTCAGTCCATAATTCTTGGCTCCCTTACTTTTCCACTTACCGAGAGCAGGGATAATAATAATAATATTCATATTAAAATTATTATTATTTGAGTTGGAATCTTACTCTTTTGCCCAGGCTAGAGTGCAGTGGCATACTCATGGCCACTGCAGCCTCCACCTGCTGGGATCAGGCGATTCTTCCACCTCAGCCTTCCAAGTAGCTGGAACCACAGGCACACGCCACCACACCTGGCTAGAATTTTGATTTATTGTAGAGGCGAGGTCTCACCAAATTGCTCAGGCTGGTCTCATACCTCTAGATTCAGGCAATCCTCCCACCTTGGCCTCCCAAAGTACTGGGATTACAGGCGTGAGCCACCGCACCTGGCCTCAGGGAGCTATTTTTAACAATGTAATCTGGACTTAAGTAAGTGAATATGACCTAGCTATTAATGTGTATCTATTTAGAAAGACTTTTGGCAGGGCGCAGTGGCTCACACCTGTAATCCCAGCACTTTGGCAGGCCAAGGCAGGAGGATTGCTTGAGACCAGGAGTTTGAGACCAGCCTGGGCAACATAGTGAGAACTCATTTCTACCAAAAAAGAAAAGAAAGACTTTTGCCTCAGAAGCAGAACAGATAAGGTCAAAGATGGTCAGCTCCCCTGAAAAAAGGCTCAAGTTCCTCCCTGTTCGAATACCTTTTTCTTCTTTCTTTTTTTTTTTTTTGAGTTGGAGTCTCACTCTGTCGCCCAGACTGGAGTGCAGTGGCTGCTCCTGGCCACCGCAGCCTCGATCTGCTG
>NW_007200877.1:0-1049 GCF_000164805.1 Carlito syrichta | reverse complement strand
GTGTGTGTGTGTTGTGTGTGTGTGTGTTGTGTGTGTGTGTGTGTGTGTGTGTATCCTCATTGCCATGGACACCCAACTCTGCCAGATATCATCTGCCCCCTTGTGGACCGTGCTGATCTGACAATTTGAGGGAAGAGAAGGGAAAAAAATGCAGGCAGTCTAAATTTCCTGGAAAAATACCATTGCCTGAAAATCTTGTGGGGTCTGGAAACTGGCCATTCTGACGTTCACAGAGCAGGGACAGCAGAACCCCTTTTGAGACTTCCGAGGTCTTTCACTCTGTGACAGGGGTTGCAAACAGATTCAGCGCCGAGCCTTTTGGCAGTAAAGCACAGTTCACTATTCTGCATCTTTCGGAGCTCGTACCTAGCTCTCTTTTCCAATCTGCAGTCGTCTCCTGGCAGTCTCCTTTCAAAAACAAGTCCTATTGATTCTGTGTTCCCTGCTATGCCTTTCTTTCCATTCCCATGGCCACCCCCCACCCCACCCCCCACCTGTTCCTAACCCCCCACGGTTGCAACAACCTCCACACCTGTGTCTCCTTCCCTCCTCCACTTCAATCCACGCCTCACACCACACGCGTGTTAATCATCCAACACCACACTTCACATATGAGGCTCCCCACTGCCTTCAGGGGAAAAAGGTTCAAGGTCCCAACCTTCCTCTCAACAAATACGGGATGATGGTCTACTGTATACAAAACACTCCTCAGAAATCTGCTCCAGTCAAAGGGGTGTGATCACAATGGCTACCAACTGTCCTTGAGGGTGGCAGCAGGCACTTTACTATTAAAAAAATTGTTTTTTGTAGAGATGAGGTCTTGCTATGTTGCCCAGGCTGGTCTTGAACTCCTGGGTTCAAGTGATCCTCCTGTTTTGGCCTCCCAAAGTGCTGGCATTCCAGGCGTGAGCCACTGCGCCTGGCCCACAGCAGGCACTTTATACACAGAGTCATTTAATCTTCATGACAACTCTGTGAGGTGGGTGTTATTTTTCTTTTTTTTTGAGTTGGAGTCTCACTCAGTCGCTCAGACTGGAGTGCAGTGGCCG
>NW_007200876.1:0-854 GCF_000164805.1 Carlito syrichta | reverse complement strand
CCTGGGAGTTGCTTTTATCTGATTCAGCTTAGGGGTGGGGCTTTGTCTTCTGTTTAGCAATGTTACCTTAGGAACCAAGGTGGAGTATGTTGATAGGTGGGCAGGGCAATGGAAATCTCTGCCTGGAGAAAGGCAGAAGCAGATTTTCGTAGATCCCTTTCTCTCCTCTTGTCTGGGTCCCCAAGCTAGGGGTCATGGGCTGAGTGCCTCAGCCAGGGTGGACCCAGAGCTTCAGAGCTCCAAAGCTCCAACGGGCAGGTGGTGAGTGGCAAGAGTAGCCCTGGGCCCCCCACAAGGTACTTCAACCAGGAATGGAACCGGTGTCTCTGAGGGGTGGGCGTCCAGAGCCTCCCTGAGTGACCAGCGGCTTGGTGACGATGAGAGACGATGTAGCCAGGGAGCTAGCTGAGACCTGAGACTCCCACACACGTGGTGGAACAGCAGAAGCAGGGGGCTGCAGTATCTGGCCCTGCGTGGGACTGAGGGTCACCAGGCCTTGGACCAGCGCTTGCTGGTGGTGGGTTTGAATCGCCAGCAGGTGGTGTTATCCCTCGCCCCAGAAGGTCTTTATCTCAGCTGCTCACTGCCCCTCAGGCACTGACAGTGCAATGTGGAATGCCTACCTTAGCAGCAGTGGTGGCAGCAGCAGCAACAGTGGCGGCGGTGGTGGCTGGGCCACTGGCACAGGCGGTGTGATGTGTAATGGCCACCTCTGTGTGGCAGCTGCCTTGGAGGAAGTGGTTGCTCTGCTGCCTCGGAGGAGGCGGTGGTGGCTCTGCTGCCTCGGAGGGGGGGTGGTGGCACCTCCACTGCTTTGAACGGGAGTCGGCGGTGCCTCCACTGCCTGGGGGGGG
>NW_007200875.1:0-687 GCF_000164805.1 Carlito syrichta | reverse complement strand
AACTAGCTAGGCAGAATGTTGCCAGCTGACTTAACCAGCAAGTCAGCTGACTAGCCAGGGGATTTGACTAGGGGGGCTACCTATCTAGCTAGCTGGCTAGCCAACTGACTTACCTAGCTGACTTAAGATAACAAGCTAGCAAGTCAGCTCACTTTACTAGCTGGACACCTACATAGCCTGCAGTCTAGCCAGCTGACATAACTATCTGACTTGAATAGCTAGCCTGCTGGGCAACAAGTTGACATATTTAGCTAGCTACCTGCCTAACCAACTGGCTAGGCAGCTGACTAAATTAGCTGACTTAACAACTAGTCAGTTGGCTAGCCAGCTAACTTAACACACTGATATCACTAGGTAGTCAGGAAGCTATCTAACTGACTTAACTAGCTAGCAAAATACATTGCCAGTGGGCTAGCCAGCTCTCTTAACTAGCTGAATTAACCAGCTAGCCAACTGGCTAGCAAGCTGACTTAACTCGCTACCTATCTAGCCTTCTGGCTAGCCAGCTGACTTAACTAGCTGATTTAACTATTTAGCTCCCTAGCTGGCCAGCTAACTTATATAGTTAGCTAACTAGCTAGCTACCTAGCTAGTCAGCTGACATAAATATTTATCTAGCCATCTAGTTACCTAGGTAAAAAACTGACTTTAATTGTTAGCGGCCTAGCTAGCTTGCTGACTTAACCA
>NW_007200874.1:0-756 GCF_000164805.1 Carlito syrichta | reverse complement strand
TTCAGATCCAGGATGTTAAGCCTTTGTCAGACCTAGAGTTGGCAAAGACTTTTTCCCAGTCTGTAGGCTGTCTTCCTGCTCTCTTGATGGTTTCTTTGGCTTTGCAGAAGCTTGTCAGTTTAATAAGGTCCCATTTGTCTATCTTCTCTCTTAAGTCCTGTGGGTTTCGGGTTTTGTACAGGAATTGGATGCCAGTTCCGATTTCCATGAGAGTATTTCCTTCCTTTTCTAAGGTTCTTATGGTTTGAGGTTTTACATTTAGGTCTCTGATCCATTTGGAGTTAACCTTTGTGCATGGGGATAGATAAGGGTCCTGTGTTTTTTTAATAAGTCTGAGAAGAATGTTGCTGGTAATTTGAGGAGTATTGCATTAAATCTACAGATTGCCTTAGATTAAATGGACATCATAACAATGTTGGTTCTTCCAATCCATGAGCATGGAATATTTTTCCACTTGATTCTTTCATCTTTGACTTCTTTGAGCAGTGTTTTGTAGTTTTCATTGTAAAGGTCTTCTATGTCTCTGTATAGGAAGATGCCAAGGTTTATCATATTTTCTGTGGCTATTGTAAATGGAATTGTGTTTTATATTTGAGTTTCTGTTTGTTTATTATTGTTGTAATGAAATGTGATTGTCTTTTGTAGATTTATTTTATACCCTGAGACTTTGTCAAAATCCTTTATCAGTGTCAGGAGGTTTTTGGAAGATTCTGTTGGGTTTTCAAGGAATACATTCATGTCATCTGCAAGGAGAGA
>NW_007200873.1:0-546 GCF_000164805.1 Carlito syrichta | reverse complement strand
GGTGACAGAGTGAGACTCCAACTCAAAAATAAAAAAAATAAAAAAAAATAAAAAGTCAAATTAAAGAGTTTTTTTTAAAAAACAATCCTTCTACCACGGCCTCCCAAAGTGCTGGTGTGAGCCACCATAACTGGCCTAAATTAATACGTTTTGAAGTCAGTTTCTTATTTTTCTATGTGGCTATACCAGTGATTCAATATGCTCTCCCTTTTCTTTTAGGAAATACTTTGTTACTTTCTTTTCTTTTTTTTGAGTCAGAGTCTCACTATCGCCCAGACTGGAGTACAGTGGCACACTCAGGGCCACCCCAGCCTCAACCTGCTGGGCTGAGGTAGTCCTTCCACCTCAGTTTTCCAAGTAACTGTAACCACAGGTGTGCGTCCACCATGCCTGACAATTTTTTAATTTAAAAAAATTTTTTTTTATTTGGAGACACTCTGTTGCTCAGGCTGGAGTGCAGTGGCACGTTCACAGGCACCGTAGTCGCGACCTGGTGGGCTCAGGTGATCCTTCCGCCTCAGCCTTCCAAGTAGCTGGAACTATAGG
>NW_007200872.1:0-658 GCF_000164805.1 Carlito syrichta | reverse complement strand
CCATTCTATATGCCGTTGCGGACCTCTAGCTTAGCTCTCACTTGTGGTATTTGATATTTGGATTTCTGTTCCTGTGTTACTTCATTAGGATAATAGTCTCCAATTCCATCCAAGTTGCTGCAAAATACATTCGGTCTTTTTTAAGACTGAATTATATTCCATGGTGTGTGTTTGTGTGTGTGTGTGTGTGTGTGTGTATGTGTTTTCATTATCCACTGATCGGTAAGTGGGCGTTTAGGTTGATCCTATATCTTTGCAATTGTGAATTGTGCTGCGATGAACATGTGAGTGCAGGTGTCTTTTTTTGTGTAATGACTTCTGTTCCTTTGAGTGGACACTGAGTAGTGGGATTGCTGGGTTGAATGGTAAATATACTTTTAGTTCTTTGAGAAATCTTCATACCTATTTCCATAGAGGTTGTACTAACTTGCACTCCCACCAACAGTGTATAAATGCTCCCTTTCCACAACATCTGTGTCAACATCTACTGTTTTTTGGTTTTTTTTAATAATGGCCATTCTGACTCATGTAAGGTGGTATTTCACTGTGGTTTTACTTTACAAATCCCTAATGATTAGTGATGTTGGGTATTTTTTCATATGTTTGTTGGTCATTTGTATATTTTCTTTTGAGAGATGTCTGTTCATGTTATTTGCCC
>NW_007200871.1:0-317 GCF_000164805.1 Carlito syrichta | reverse complement strand
TCCTCTCCATTCTACTCCTCTTCTTTCCATTCCTTTCCATTGCATTCCATTCCTCTCCATACCTTTCCATTCCATTCGGTTCCATTCCATTCCTATCCATTCCATTCCTCTCCATTCCATTGCATTGCATTCTTCTTAATTCGAATTTTTCCATTTCATTCCTCTCCATGACATTCCATTCAATTCCATTCCATCTCTTTCCGTTCTTTTTGGTTCCTTACCATTCGATTCCCCTATTTTTCCTTCAATTCCTCTCTCTACAATTCCTTTCCATTCCAATGCAATCCATTCTATTTCTCTAGATTCCATTCCTCTCC
>NW_007200870.1:0-712 GCF_000164805.1 Carlito syrichta | reverse complement strand
CCTTCCCCTTCCCACCCCGCTGATCTGACAGGGAGCAGAGCTCAAGCGGTAATGCCAGCGATGGGGAGTAGCTGTAAAAACAAGCGAAGCTTCACTGATCGCCAGCCACTCAACTTCTGCTGTGTGGCCCGGTTTCCAGCAGGCCGCGGACTGGTACTGATCCGTAGCCCAGGGGTTGGTGGTCCTTGCTTAGGATCAAGGATCTAAATGACTCCTAAATCTGAGGTCCTTCCACTGCACTATAATGCCCCTTAATTCTTCCTCTCTCCCTCTCAAGCCTAGCCTTTCTTCCTTGAGTCACTATCATACCTTTCCTGTCTTTCCAGAAATGAGACTGTGTAGTGTGGTTGTTTGAATGTGGGGCTCTGTAAGAAAACGGACTTGGCCGGGCTCGGTGGCTCAGCCTGTAATCCCGCGCCTTTGGGAGGCTGAGGTGAGTGGATTGCCTGAGCCCGTGGTTCGAGACTCGCCTGGGCAACTTGGCGAGACCTCATCTCTACAATACATCAAAAATCAGCCGGGTGCGGCAGTGCGCGCCTGTAATTCCGGCTACTCGGAAGGCTGAGGCGGAAGGATGGCCGGAGCCCAGTGGGTCTAGGCTGCTGTGGCCGGGAGGGGCCCCTGCACTCCAGTCTGGGCGACAGAGTGAGACTCCAACTCAAAGAAAACGAAAACGGACTTGGGTCCAACCACTTACTAATAATATGACTAC
>NW_007200869.1:0-537 GCF_000164805.1 Carlito syrichta | reverse complement strand
GACTAACAATATAATCAATGACTTGAGAAAGAGAAAGGAATCCTTGATTATCTCTTCCCTCGTGGCCTATGAACTAATAACAACTTTATGGCTTAAAGTCCTCCTCTCTTCTTTTCCCACTCCTCTACTCCCTCCTCAATCCATTTCTTTCTTTTTCTTTCTTTCTTTCTTTTTTTTTCTTTCTTTTTTTCCTTCCTTCCTTCCTTCCTTCCTTCCTTCCTTCCTCCTCCCTCCCTCCCTTCCTTCCTTCCTTTCTTTCTTTCTTTTCTTTTGAGTTGGAGTCTCACTCTGTAGCCCAGACTGGAGTGCAGTGGTCACTCCCAGCCACCGCAGCCTCGACCTGCTGGACTCCAGCGATCCTTCCGCCTCAGCCTTCCGAGTAGCTGGAACTACAGGCGCGTGCTACCACGCCCGGCTAATTTTTGATTTATTGTAGAGATGAGGGCTCGCAAATTTGCCAGGCGGGTCTTGAACCCGCAGGCTCAGGCAATCCACTCACCTCAGCCTCCAAGGCGCGGGATTACAGGCTGAGCCACC
>NW_007200868.1:0-306 GCF_000164805.1 Carlito syrichta | reverse complement strand
GCCTTGTGGCAGCATTTCTCTTCTTGAACTGCAGTTTTCATTATTGCCTTAAAATGTTATTATTTGGGGGGGAGGGGTTGGAGTCTCACTCTGTCACCCAGACTGGAGTGCAGTGGCCGCTTCTGGCCATTGCAACCTCGACCTGCTGGGCTCCGGCGATCCTTCCGCCTCAGCCTTCCAAGTAGCTGGAATTACGGGCATGTGCTACCACGCCCAGCTGATTTTTTGATTTATTGTAGAGATGAGGTCTTGTTGCCCAGGTGGGTCTCAAACCCGTGGGCTCAGGCAATCCACTCACCTCAACCT
>NW_007200867.1:0-755 GCF_000164805.1 Carlito syrichta | reverse complement strand
GAGCCCAGCAGGTCGAGGCTGCGGTGGCTGGGAGCTGCCACTGCACTCCAGTCTGGGCAAATGAGTGAGACTCCAATTCAAAAAAAAAAAAAGAATTAGGCCCTTATATATAACTTTGTAGGAGAAAGGAAAGAGAGAGCAACGTTTCCTAAGGGAAGAGCAAATAGTTTCCTGTAGGAAAGACAAATGGAGTTTTTAGGAGGACAGACAGAAGATAAAAAAGTTTGTGATAATGTTTGTCTATAGAGATCTCAGTGGTCTATCTTCTTCAGGGCCATAAAATTCACCCAGAGAGGGGATTTGTGGTTGACTTGCTCTTTCTTTCTTTCTTTCTTAGGAGCAAACCCATCATCAAAGAGGGAATTTATGCCAGTTCTCTTTTCCCAGAATGAGAAATTTCTGCTTTTATTCAGATAAGGGAAGTTATGAGAAGGCTTCTTTCTGCATCTGTTGAATCTCAAATGTCTTCAGTTTAAAATAATCTTTATACAAACTCTGGGGTCCTGAGTAGTTCCCCTTACCACATAGCTTGGTAGTTACTCAATAAATTATTTTATTTATTTATTTATTTATTCTTTTTTTTTTTTGAGTTGGAGTCTCACCCTGTCGTCCAGACTAGAGGGCAGTGGCATGCTCCCAGCCACCGCAGCCTCGACCTGCTGGGCTCCGGCGGTCCTTCCACCTCAGCATTCCAAGTAGCTGGAACTACAGGCGCACGCTACCACGCCCGGCTAGTTTTTTTTTTTTTTATTTAT
>NW_007200866.1:0-506 GCF_000164805.1 Carlito syrichta | reverse complement strand
ACATGTACCACATTTTTTTTATCCAGTCCAGTTTTGATGGGCAGCACGATTGGCTCCATGTCTTTGCTATTGTGAGCAAAGAGCCTTTCTTTTCACCCTTCCTCTTCTCCTTCCTCCACTGTTCCGTTGACTAAGTACAGACCTATATCTAGCTCCAAGAGTTGTATTCACAAAGACAATCCTTCCTCAAAACTACTAAAAAGATATCATAAAGGGATCATCCGCTATTTCTACTTTTAACATACATTTGAGCACTGGAACTTGTGGATTTTTTAAACTCTTTTCCCTTTTTGTTTTTTTAAGTGAAAAAGCAGGAATTACTGAGAGTACAGAAAAGCTCCCTCAGTGGGAGGAGACCCAAAAGTACTACCTAGGACTTGTGTACCTTTTAATACACAGCAATATTAACTAAAATGCACACATAGAACAATGGCATATATAGACAGACTAGATGTTTAAAATAAGGACTGATGTTTTCTAAATAGGAGCATTCTGGGTTAGAATCC
>NW_007200865.1:0-856 GCF_000164805.1 Carlito syrichta | reverse complement strand
AAGAGCCTTTCTTTTCACCCTTCCTCTTCTCCTTCCTCCACTGTTCCATTGACTAAGTACAGACCTATATCTAGCTCCAAGAGTTGTATTCACAAAGACAATCCTTCCTCAAAACTACTAAAAAGATATCATAAAGGGATCATCCGCTATTTCTACTTTTAACATACATTTGAGCACTGGAACTTGTGGATTTTTTAAACTCTTTTCCCTTTTTGTTTTTTTAAGTGAAAAAGCAGGAATTACTGAGAGTACAGAAAAGCTCCCTCAGTGGGAGGAGACCCAAAAGTACTACCTAGGACTTGTGTACCTTTTAATACACAGCAATATTAACTAAAATGCACACATAGAACAATGGCATATATAGACAGACTAGATGTTTAAAATAAGGACTGATGTTTTCTAAATAGGAGCATTCTGGGTTAGAATCCCCTCCCTTCCCCAATTCTGTTGTCCATAAAACGTCTTCTCCTGACATGCTATGTCTGCTACTTAATTTTAACGTTTAGTATCTGTCATCTTTCCCTAAAATGCCTGCAACATGGTAATAGAGACTCTTTCTAATCTTCCTTGCTCTGTCTCCAACCCAAGCATTGTGTTTTCTTTTGTTTTTTAAATTAGGAAACATAGATTTATTAAAGGACAGATATGTTACAGCACTATACCTGCGAGAGCGTGGACTCCCCCATGTTTTCTTTTAAGTCAGTATTGAGGAGACACTGTCAACCTTCTGTGGTGTTTCTCTGTTATTTATCTCATGTGACCACTCCATTTCATCTCAGTACTACTTCCTTCTCTTCATCCACTAATATGACACCCAGTTTGGGCTCATCATCACGCTTTGTAACCAAATATATTA
>NW_007200864.1:0-576 GCF_000164805.1 Carlito syrichta | reverse complement strand
CACACACACACACACACACACACACAAGAAGGCATGTGGTTATGGATATGCCTTCAAAGTATGTTTTTGAAGGCATATCCATAACCACCTGACCTGGACTGAATTTTGAAATGGGAATCAGTTCATGACATAGAGGAGTTTGTTGAGTGAATGGCATTCTCTTTAGTACCAGTGCGTTTGTAAGTTCTGATATTGTTTTCCAAAGATAATGTAACTATCTTTGGAAAAGACAATCTGCCACTTTCTGCCCTCTGGCCACAACAGTTCACATCACTCCCACATGCAAAATACATTTATTTCCCTTCTCTTGTCTGGTTTGTTGACAAAGACATGACACAAAGGAATGTGGCTACTTGTTAAGAGCCAAGGGGAAAAAATTACTGATACAATCTGGAAGAAAACATTTCAGAAAGGACTTTTCATCTGAGCTGAATTTTGATTGTTGGTTTTGGGGATTTTTTGAGTCAGAGTTTCGCTCTGTCACCCAGGCTGGAGTGCAGTGGCCGCTCCCGGCCACCGCAGCCTCGACCTGCTGGGCTCCAGCAATCCTTCTGTCTCAGCCTTCTAAGTAGCTGA
>NW_007200863.1:0-567 GCF_000164805.1 Carlito syrichta | reverse complement strand
TCCAGTCTGGGTGACAGAGTGAGACTCCAACTCAAAAAAAAAAAAAAGAAAAGAAAATTCCACTTCATAACACTGTTGCATTGAGGATTAAATTCCTAAAACATGGACTTTGGGAGACATACTCAAACCACGGTATTCCACATCAGCCCCCAACATTCATGTCCTTCTTACATGCAAAATAATTCATTCCATCCCAGCTGCCTCAGGCTTAACTTGTTCCAGCATCAACTCAAAGTCCAGAGTCGCATCTAAATCAGATCTGAAACCTAAAGCACAATTTATTCTGAGACACTTTCTTTTCAGCGATGAGCCTGCGAACTCAAAACAAGTTACTTACTTCCAAAATACAATGGTAGACAGGCATAGGATAGATGAAATAGGCAAGAAAAAAGGATGATTGGTTCCAAGTAAGTCCAAAACACAATAGGGCAAACATTAAATCTGAAGGCTTCAGAATAACCTTCCTAGACTCCTGGGCACACTTGGTCAGGGATTGGGCCCCCAAAATCTCTGGTATCTCTACCTCTATGGCTTTATTGAGCTCAGATTATCCAGCAGTGCTCACAA
>NW_007200862.1:0-1101 GCF_000164805.1 Carlito syrichta | reverse complement strand
CCCTTCCTAGTTTCTTCTTGTGTCTCCTCAATTCTTTTTAGTCTCTCCATTATTGTTTTGATATCTACATTTGCATTTTGAGACCCTTCATTCTGGGGACTTTTCATTGTTTGTATTCCAAAGTCAATTTTCTCAGTGTCTGCTCTCCCAGGCGTCTGGGAGAGACCCATACTCTTCTTTTGGTTTTTCTTCATTTCTGTAGATTTTTCTCCCTTTACCCCTTTCCCTCCCCCTCTTCAATTCTGTTTTTGAGGGAAGGTGGGGTTGCTTTTATTTCTCTTCTGCAATGACCTGTTCTTCCTTATGAGGGTCTTCTGGTTTTGTTCACTTTTCCCTCTGCTTTACAGTCTGTCTATTCAGCAGTTTGCAGTCTTGGTCCCTGTGAGTGATTGGGACAGCCAGCCCAGGTAAGAAGTCCATGCAGGGTGTAGGCTTTGTGCTTTAGCAAGCAGCAGGTGTGGCTGCCCCTTGGGAAGTGTCACACTCAGCCATCCCTATCCGTCCATCTTCAAGATTCCTGAGGACAGTGGCAAACTCCTGCAAAGACCTCTTGAGTGCGCAGATGAGCGACTTCCCGTCCTTGATGAATTTGTTGGTCTTCTCCAGCTCCGCTTCGTGCGACTTGAGCGTCTCTCGGAAGTGTGGGCGACTCGGCCGGCCGCGGCTGCCCCAGGCCAGCAGGAAACGCGGCGGCGGTCCCACTGCGGCGCCAGGAAGCGAGCGAGCAGGCAACCGAGTGTGCCGGCTCCTACCCGCCTCTTTCGACCGCTCGCTCTCCAGCAACCTCGAGTGCTCTCTCGCTAATTTTTTTTAAAAAATTATTGTAGAGACAAGGTCTCGCCAAGTTGCCCAGGCTAGTCTTGAAGCTGTGGGCTCAGGCAATCCTCTTATCTCAGGCTCCCAAAGTGCTGGGATTGTAGGCGTGAGTCACGATGCCTGGCTGAAATAAAGACATTCTAAGATGAATTAATAAAAAAAAAATTTGTAACCAAGTAGACTTATCCTTAAAGAGTGACGAAAGGAATTTCTCCAAACAGAAAGGGAATGATTAAAGATGGACTCTTGGAGCATCAGGAAGGAAGAAAGAGCAGAAACATGGGT
>NW_007200861.1:2831-7868 GCF_000164805.1 Carlito syrichta | reverse complement strand
TCCCCTGTCTCTCCCTCTCCCTCCCCCAGGCCGCTCCCCTCCTTGCCTCCCCCCTTTTGGTGGCGGCCTTTAGCCCTTAGGGGCCAAGCATGTGTGCTTGCAAATTGCAAGTAATTTGTTGGCTGCAGATTAAACTTCAGCCTCGCCCCTCCTCAGAGGGCACTTTATAAGGAAGTGGGCCCACATCAAAGTGCCACACTCGCCCTGGAGCCGGGGGAGAGCGTTTTTTTCCGAGCTGGTGCACCACGGCGCAGAGGTTCTGTGTAGAACTTCCCTGTTAAGGCCCTCTGAATTCACTCGGGGGCTTGTTAACTCGGGCTGTCAGAAATACTGGGTTTTAGAGCAAAGCCACACCTGAAAAAAAGCTCCCAGCCGGAAGGTAAAAACGCTCTGCAGTGGCCGGGGTGAGTGTGCCCAGGCATCAGTGGGCGGGGGAGGGAGCCCTTGTGACCCCCGCCCGCCCCACCGACCGAGGATGTGGAGGTAGCCAGGCGTAAGCCCGAAGGCCTCACTCAGGCCCTCAGCCCTGCACTGTCCTGGGCTCTCTCCCCAGCAGGCCTGGGAGGGGATAAACACAAGGCTCTGGGGGGTGTCAAAACCAGACCAGGTCTGTGTGGTGCTCATGCCTGTAATCCCAGCATTTTGGGAGTCCGAGTCCGCGCAGCCCAGGAGTTCAAGACTAGCCTGGGCAACACAGCAAGACCCTCTCTCTACAAAACATAGAAAGATTTGCCGGGCGCGGTGGCTCACGCCTGTAATCCCAGCACTTTAAGAGGTTGAGGCGAGAGGATGGCCTAAAGCGCAGGGGTTGAGACCAGCCTGGGCAACTTGGTGAGCCCTCGTCTCTACAATAAATTGTTTAAAAATTAGCCAGGTGCGGTGATGCACGCCTGTAATTCTGGCTACTCGGAAGGCTGAGGCGGAAGGATCACCTGAGCCCAGCAGGTCGAGGCTGCGGTGGCCGTGAGCGTGCCACTGCACACCAGCTTGGGTGACAGAGTGAGACTCTGACTCAAAGAAAAGAGGGAGAGAGAGAAGAAGCGAACAGCTATCTGGCATTACCAGCAGGCAAACCCTTGTCCAAGGCCTCAGGGGTGGCAGGAAAAACGACCCACCCTCTCTCAACATATTTAAAATAGGGACAACATCCCATCTCCTGCGCCTAAGTCCCATACTACCAGACAAGTCTGGCAAGGCAACTTTTGCCACAAGAGAACAATGTGGGGTTTTTTTTGGGGGGGTGGTTTTTTTGGGGGAGTCGGACTCTCATTCTATCACCCAGGGTGGAGTGCAGTGCCATGCTCACAGCCACCACAGCCTCGACCTGCTGGGTTCAGGCGATCCTTCCGCCTCAGCCTTCCAAGTACTGGAACCACAGGCATGCGCCACCATACCTCACTGATTTTTTAATTTATTGTAGAGACGAGGTCTCACCATGTTGTCCAGGCTGGTCTCGAACTCCTGGCTCAGACAGTCCTCTCGCCTCGGCCATGTTTTTCTAAAAGCTTATCACCGGCTGGGCTCAGCAGCTCAGCCTGTAATTCCAGCATTTTGGGAGGCCGAGGCAAGTGGACTGCCTGAGCCCGAGGTTTTGAGACCAGCCTCAGCTACTTGGCAAGACCTCGTCTCTACAATAAATAAAAAAATCAGCCAGGCATGTAGTTCCGGCTACTTGGAAGGCTGAGGCAGAAGGATCACCAGAGCCCAGCAGGTCCAGGGTGCAGTAGCTGTGAGCGTGCCACTACACTCCAGCCTCCCAGAGTGAGACTCCACCTTTAAAAAAAAAGCCTATCACCATGAGAAAAAAAATTTTTTTGTGTTTTTGAGTCAGGGTCTCACTCTGTCACCTAAGCTGGGGTACAGTGGCACAATCACAGCATACCACAACGATGACCTGATGGGTTCAGGCAATCCTTCTGCCTCAGCCTCCGGAGTAGCTGGGACTACAAGCATGCACCACCACACTCAGCTAATTTTTTATTTTTTGTACAGATGAGGTCTGTATATGTTGCCAGGCTGGTCTTGAACTCTTGGGCTCAAGTGATCCTCCCACCTCGGTTTCCCAGAGTGCTGGGATTATACGCATGAGTCACCACACCTGGCCCTAAGAAAACGTTTTTTTGTTTTGTTTTGTTTTTGTTTTTTTTAGTTGGAGTCTCACTCTGTCGCCCAGACTGGAGGGCAGTGGCCGCTCCCGGTACCGCAGCCTCGACCTGCTGGGCTCCGGCGATCCTTCTGCCTCAGCCTTCCGAGTAGCCGGAATTACATGTGCGCGCTACCACGCCCAGCTAATTTTTTGATTTATTGTAGAGATGAGGTCTCGCCTGCCCAGGCAGGTCTCAAACCCGCGGGCTCAGGCAATCCACTCACCTCAGCCTCCCAAAGGCGTGGGATTACAGGCTGAGCCACCGAGCCTGGTAGCAAACGTTTTTACAAAATTAAATTATGAGCAATCTGATCTTAAAATGGACAAAAGACCTGAGCAGACACCTCACCAAGGACGATATAGTAAGCACACCAAAAGATGACCCATCTCATATATCACCAGGGAAATGTGCAATACAGCAACAATGAGACACCACTACAGACACCTAGTAGAATGGTCCATATCAGAACCCTGACAACACCAAATGCTGAGGAGGATTTGGAGCAATAGGAACTCTCAAGCCTGGCTGGCGGTAAGGCAAAGTGGTGCAGCTACTTTGGAAGACAGTCCAGCAGTGTCCAACAAAACTAAACATACATTTACCATAGGGTCCAGCAATTACACTCCTTGTTATCTACCCAAATGAGATACACTCCTTGTTATCTACACAGGTATTTATGACAGCTTTCCTCCTAAGTGCCAAAACTTGGAAGCAACCAAGATGTCCTTTGGTGGGTGAACGGACACATACATTGTGGGACCTCCAGACAACGGAATATTACACGGTGCTCAAAAGAAATGAGGACTGTTACACAGTGCTAGAAAGAAATGAGCTATCAAGCCATGAAAAGACACAGTGGAAACTGCCATGCACATTGTGAAGTGAAAGAAGCAGATATGAAAAGGCTACACGGTATATTATTCCAACGCTATGACATTTTGCAAAAGGCAAAACCTGAAGAGGCAGGGCACAGAGGATTTTTAGGGCAGGGAAACTAAAGCCGGTTAATCAGCACAGTTTAGGCATAGATACCCACGTTTCTTGTAGGCAGTTTAAATTCAAATAGGGTTAGCGTTCAGACATCTTTCTTACCTGTATGTGAACTTCACCCGACCAACCAGACACACCAGACCCGACTACCTCGCAGGCTGAAATAGGGATCTACCAGTGCAGTGAATCACAGAAACAATAGGGAACTGCCCCAAACACAGACATGACGTTCTAAGAAAAGCCCAAATCTAGTTAGGCAGTAGCTTTCATTATTCAGAAGACCCTTGTGAACTAAGAAGGTGAAGAGATGGTCATCAAGACTCGTGACCAGACACCTGCAGCCTTCTGATCGTAGTGCATGGCTTGCTTAATCATCATTGCAAAAGTGTATAAAGCTTCTTGTCCAAGGCAAGCACGAGCCCTCTCTTCAGGCACCCATGCTCTCCCTTGAGGGTGTCCTTTTCTAATAAATTCTTTTGCAAACTATACTTTAGACTCGCTGAAATTCTTTTTTTTTTTTTTTTAATTGCAGTCTCACTCCGTTGCTCAGGCTAGAGTACAGTAACATGCTCGCAGCTCACTGGCCTCGACCTGCTGAGCTCATACGATTCTTCCCCCTCGGCCTTCCAAGGCGTTGGAACTGTAGACATGCGCCACCACGCTCAGCTAATGTTTTGATGTTGTAGAGACCAGGTCTTCCCAAGTTGCACAGGCTCGAATCCCTGAGCACAGGCAATTCTCCTGCCTCAGCTTCCCAAAGTGCTGGGATTACAGGCGTGAGCCACCACGCCCGGCCTCTGAAATTCTTTTCTGTGGCGAAGTCAAGAACCCATGGAGCATCACACTCGTTCAACCCAGCATCAGTACTGCTCTGAGTGACATAACAGTGGTGGATCCCTTTTCTGGGTATCGTCATCCATTTCTCCAAGCCCAGAGAAGCTATGACGCCAAGAGTAAGCCCTAATGTAAACTTTGGACTTGGGGTGATAACTGCACATCAGTGTGAGTTTATCAGGGGTAACAGGCCACTCTGGGGGAGGGAGGGGGTGTTGGCAGTGGGGTATGCCGTCATGTTTGTAGGGACAGGAGGCAGATGGGAAATCTCGGTACTTTTCCCTGAGTTTTGCTGTGAATCTAAAACTGCTCTAAAAACTAAAGCCAGCCACGTTCATGGCTGTATTCCTAGCACTCTGGGAGGCCAAGGCAGGAGGATCGTTTGAGCCCAGGAGTTCGAGACTAGTCTGGGCAACAAAGTGAGACCTCTTCTCTACAACAAGTAAAAAAATTAGCCGGGTGTGGGACGTTCACCTGTAGTCCCAGTTACTCAGGAGGCTGAGGTGGGAGGATCACAGGAACCCAGTAGGTCGAGGCTGAAGTGAACAATAATCATGCCACTGCACTCCAGTCTGGGCAACAGAGCAAGACCCTGTCTCAAAATAATAATAGTGTCTATTTTTAAATAAAATAAAAATAATAAAATTCACAGCTGGCTTTCTGGGGGAAGGGAATCCTTAATTTATAGTGTGTGCCAGTTCCTGGGGAATAAACACTTCCACCGTGGCCAGTTTCAAGCTGCAACATGACATTGGTAAAGGCAAGATTGAGACGAGGTGCCCAGAAACACAGCAGTATATAGTATATCTACCATCCAGACACCATAGTACAAAAAACCGCAAGAGCATAACGAATAGTAAAATGTGACCAGGTACAGTGGCCCATGCCTGTAATTCCAACACATTGGGAGGCCAAGGTGGAAGGATCACTTGAGGCCAGGAGTTTGAGACCAGCCTGGGCAACAAACTGAGACCCTCCCCATCTCTATAATTTAAAAAAGATAGTTACCGGGCTCGGTGACTCAGCCTGTAATCCCGCGCTTTGGGAGGCTGAGGTGAGTGGATTG
>NW_007200861.1:0-2811 GCF_000164805.1 Carlito syrichta | reverse complement strand
CCGCGGGTTCGAGACCCACCTGGGCAACTTGGCAAGACCTCATCTCTACAATAAACCAAAAAAAAAAAATCGGCAGGCGTGGTAGCACGTGCCTGTAGTTCCTGCTACTCAGAAGGCTGAAGCGGAAGGATCGCTGGAGCCCAGCAGGTCATGGCTGCGGTGGCCGGAAGCGGCCACTGCCCTCCAGTCTGGGCGACAGAGTGGGATTCCAACTCAAAAAAAAAAAAAAGATAGTCAAATGTAAAATGATCAGAAAGAGATGAGTTTTGAGTATACGGTGCCTGTGTTTTAAACATAATTTATGTCATTGCAACTTGATCTTTTATTTGAGTCTGGGTCTCACTCTATCACCCAGGCTGGAGTGCAGTGGCACAATCACAGCTCACCATAACCTCCACCTCCTGGGCTCAGGTGATCCTCCTGCCTCCGCCTCCCAAGTAGTTGAGACTACAGGCATAGCCAGCATGCCTGGCTAATTTTTTTTTATTTTTTATTTTGCAGAGACGAGATCTCACTATGCGACCCAGGCTGGTGTCGAACTCCTGGGCTCAAGTGATCCTCCCACCTCAGCCTCCCAAAGTGCTGTGAGCCATTGTGCCCGGTCAGTAAGTTTATATAATGTCATTTTTAATAGTATCTGTGTTTGACAACCAGCTTCCAAAACCCTGAGAACCTGGGGGCAGGCTTCCGGGAGCAGGCACGAGTGGGCACTGGTACCCACCATAAATAAATGCCCCCGAAGCAGGTGGGTTACTCGCGCCTGTGTCCTCCTTACCCACACACAGACACATGACTGGAGCTGGCACCACGAGTAGAGCCCATTCCGGATGTGGGAGGCGGTGTCACAGTTGTGGGAACAGTTGTGTCTCTCCGAGATCTTAGCATCCCCAGAACTGCAGCCCCTGCCCAGCCCCCCATTCTGCATGACCATCAGGGCTCGAGGCCTTCCCATCCTTGAGACAGGTGTGCCCCAAACTCCCTCACCTGGTCTGAGCAGCCAGCAGCCGGGGCCTTTCGAAAGTGAGTCGCCCCCCTCCCGGGGAGGCCAAGGTGGGGGACCCGCTTAGCCCAGGAATTCGAGACGAGCCCAAGCAACATAGAGAGACCCCAGCTCTACAACTAATTTAAATATATATACTTACATATATATATATTTTTTTGAGTCGAAATCTCACTGTGTCGCCCAGACGGCTCCCGCCTCCGCCTTTCAAGGAACTGGAACTACAGACGTGCGCCACCACGCCCGGCTAATTTTTTGATTTATTGTAGAAACGAGGACTCACCAAGTTGCCCAGGCTGGTCTCGAACCTGTGGGCTCAGGCAATCCTCTCACCTCAGCCTCCCAAAGTGCTGGGATTATAGGCGTGAGCCACCGCATCTGGCCTTTTTTTGTTTTGTTTTTTTTAGGTGTGCCCAGAGGACTGAAAAAGAACGCTGGAGGACACTCAGGCCCGTAGCTCTTATGCCAGCTCAGGGATACAGTGATGCGTCCTTCAAAACAGAGGACCTCAGGGGAATGGAGGACGGGCCGGGCAAGGCGGGAAGGACAGAGGCAGGGAGGAGGAACTGGGGGCCAGCCCTAGCCACACAGTGCAGTCACTGGGTGGGGGCAGGATGGAGCTTTTAAAAACGAGATGCCACAGCCTGGGTGACATAGCCAGACCCGTCTCTACAAAAAAATACAAAAACGACCTGGGTGTGGTGGTGCGCTCCTGTAGTCCCAGCTACTTGGGAGGCTGAGGCAGAAGGATCGCCTGAGCCCGGGAGGTCGAGGCTGCTCGGCCGTGACCATGCCACTGCACTCCAGCCTAAGCGACAGGGTGAGATCCTGATGCAAAAAAAGGAGGGGCACAGGAGGCCACGAAACCAGTACCCCCAAGCAGCCACAGGCCTATCTGAAGCCAGCGGCATGGAACATTCCTGTCCTCACCCCCAGCTCACTCTCTCCTGTGAGACCCAGTTCGGGAAAGTTGTGTTCTGGATGATTCCAACAGCAGAGCGGACACTCTTCTTTCCTTTCTATGAACGAGAAGGCTGAGATCACAGAGCAGAGTGCGCTCGGCCCAAGGCCACACAGCCAGGCAGTGGCACAGCATGAACTGGTGAAGAGGGCGAACAATGGGCTCCTACTCACCCTTCAAGACCCTACTCAAAAAGCCCTCTCTTGATATCCAGAACCCCCAGTCCACACATCTGCCTCAGCCTCCTCACACCAGCTTCTAGGCTTGATCGCCTGTGTCTCAGGCCCTGCTGGCTGTGAGCCGACAGAGTGGCAGAAAGATGGACCAGGAGCTCTCCTGGCCTTTCTCCAGGGTTAGACAGGCCTTGCCCTGATGTGGAAGACGGCTTGGGAGAAACGCGATGCTGACGTGCTGGCGTACGTGCTTGGTGGGGAGCGTCACAGAGAGGGGCAGGGACTGGGGGGATGGCTCGTGGCCAGTGACCACACCGCGGACCTGGGCCCCTGGCAGCTCTTCAAACAGACCCCCTTTGTGGCACGAGGGTCTTCCCCGTCCGCAAAGCCCTTTCTCAGTAACCACCAGGGCAATGCCGTCAAGAGGAGAAACTGAGGCTCAGAGTCGCCGCTGCCTGCCCAAGTCCGCCCTGCTGGGTCTAGCCCGTTTGCCTGTCTGCCCAGGTCTCCCCGAATCTCAGGTGGGCACTGTAAGAGTGCCCACCCCGACATGGTAGCCAGGGTTCCTCAGACTCGGATACAGTGGCTGCTTCTCCCCTGTGCCTCAGTTTCCTTGTCTGTCGAGGACGTCACTGGTGAACTGTTGCGAGCTAACAGCAGGAAGGGGGTCGAGACAC
>NW_007200860.1:0-413 GCF_000164805.1 Carlito syrichta | reverse complement strand
CCGTCACCGACAGGTGCTCCATGGCCTCCACCCGCCCCACCGGGAGGGGCGGGTGGACAGACCGTCCTCCCTGCCGGGCCACGGGCCGCTGGCCCCTTTCCTTCCACGGAGCATCCCTGAATGCCGAGTGAAGTCTCCGAGGGCCAGTGGGGAAGCAGCAGACCTGTCCCCCTCCCTCCCCCCCTTCCGCAGGGGACTATCCCTCAGCCAGTACCAATCAAATAAGAGAAGCCGGGCGCGGTGGCTCACGCCTGTAATCCTAGCACTTTGGGAGGACTGCCTGAGCCCAGGGGTTCGAGACCAGCCTGGGCAATATGGAGAGACCTCGTGTCTATAATAAATTTAAAAAATTAAGCCGGGCTCGGTGGCTCAGCCTGTAATCCCGCGCCTTGGGAGGCTGAGGTGAGTGGATG
>NW_007200859.1:0-768 GCF_000164805.1 Carlito syrichta | reverse complement strand
TTAGGGAGCCGGGCTCGGTGGCTCAGCCTGTAATCCCGCGCCTTTGGGAGGCTGAGGTGAGTGGATTGCCTGAGCCCGCGGGTTCGAGACCCGCCTGGGCAGCGAGACCCCATCTCCACAATAAATCAAAAAATCAGCCGGGCGTGGTAGTGTGCGCCTGTAATTCCGGCTACTTGGAAGGCTGAGGCTGAAGGATCGCCGGAGCCCAGCAGGTTGAGGCTGTGGCGGCCGGGAGCGGCCACTGCACTCCAGTTTGGGTGACAGAGTGAGACTCCAACTCAAAAAAAATAAAAATAAAAATGGCTTTAGGAATATAAGAACCAGGAACATAAGGTGCTAAGGAAGCCACACTGGGTGTGGTTTCTAGAGAGGTGATGGACAAGTACAGAAAGTTCAAAGACTGAAGATGGAGCAGACACCTGTGTACCTCATCACGAGGAGATTCCAGTAACTCTCAAGAAGTCGCCTGCAGTTGAAAGAAAGGGACACAGCCACACATGTGGAAGACTGAGGACTGAAGTGCCCACAGGACCTGGCAGGTAACCGATGAGCAAAGAGGGTCAGGGGACGCACTGCCAACTTGGTGACCACATGCCCCACCCAAAGGTGGCAGCTGTGCCCACACCATTGTTGCCACATCGAAAAGGTGGCCCAAGGCAGCCAGCTACTTGGTCTTTGTGGAAAAGACTGGATTCCTTGTTTTTAGGTGAAATTTTTCAATTTTGCAAACACTGTGAAGATCAAGTAAAACACCTCTGTAGATTGAAT
>NW_007200858.1:0-1167 GCF_000164805.1 Carlito syrichta | reverse complement strand
CCCAGAGACTTCTGAGGAGGAGCCCCTCTCAAAGCATCAGGGCTTCTGCCTGAGCCTCTCCTTCCAGCTTCCAGGCCTGGAGGCCTCTCCCAAGCCTGGACCAAATGGAAATAAGGGGGGTTTTTTGCAGCAAAACTAATAAAATAAAATCTAGACAGTTCTGTCAGCTTAAGTTCCCATATATGCTTGGAGCCCAGCTGAACTTCTCCCTAACGTTTTGGCCAATCCATGAAATGGATTCAAGTTATAATTACCTCTGGGGTCCTTGGGGGGAAAAATCTAACACATATCTACCTTACATGAACACACAAAGAATTGTCACTCCTACAAGCAGCTTGACTGAATTCCAGATTCAACCCTAAATCCTCCCCCATTGAAATCCAATCACCTTCCTGCTGCAGGATACGAAACCATGGATATTGTCTTGCCCCTCACTACCCGCCTCTGCAGCGTGTGCACTGTGTGTGTGGCCTCTCCTTCTGAGTCCCTGCATGATTTAACACCACTAATTCCCTTTTTCTGACTCTAATTTGGGGGGATGCGGGAGGGGTAAGGACCAAAGAAAAACTATTTTCAAAAGTAATTTTTCAAAGTGGCACAGTCAAAGTGGCAAAAGGTAACTCTTTATAATAATTATGGTAATAAAGAGCATTATTACACTGTTGACCTCAAAGGTTGTAAGAGAAGCTTTCAGCCGACAAACATGAACTAATGAACAATGAATTTTAAAACCACATGCTCTTCTCACACTCCCATCCCTGGACCCCATGCCAACGCTCGTTTCCCTCTTATTGTGAAAGTTCAAGTGGGGGTAGCATTGCAAGCTTAAATTTGGTGTACAATAAAACAGACATTCTATTAATTGCAAAATTAAAAGCTCTTCATTGAAGAAGGGCCCACCATTTTCACACCCACCGCCCCCCCCCACTCCCCACAGTGCAGAGCCTGCATATGTAGCCCTACATGTTTTTGCCTTTCTTCCTTCGTTGCTTATCATAGAGTCATGAAGGGGAACACTCTTTTTTATAAATCCTATTTTTTTAATTAATTTTAATTAGCCCATGATAATTGTGCATCTTTATAGGGTACAGAGTGATATTTCAATACATGTGTACAATGTGTAATGATCAAATCAGGGTAATCAGCATAGCATCACAGGAAGAATAC
>NW_007200857.1:0-966 GCF_000164805.1 Carlito syrichta | reverse complement strand
GAAAAACATTAAGCTAACATAAGACACAAAAAGACAATTTGTGGTTGTTCTTCCTCATGTTCTTCCTCATGTCCTTCCTTACATATAAAAAAAATTTGCTTGAGAGTGGGTGGTGTCCTTTGCACAACTGGACCTGTTCATGTAAAAGACACATACTACCTTTGTTTCCTGTGATAATGACTTTACAGAGCTTGGGGATAAAAACCCTGAGATTACACCCATTAAACGGCTTCTGGTCACTTGAACAGGAGTCCAGTCTCTTTCTTTCTCCCCTTTTCTCTTTCTCTTTATCTTTCAAAAATAATCACCGACACTGCCACACCTTCCAAGGGACCCCCTAAATCTCTCTGCGGGGGCTGGTCCCCCGCACATCCCCATGAGCAGTCACTGCTCACTCCCTTCCCCAGCCCCTGGCAAGCCCTGATCTGCTTCCTGTCTTTGTGGATTTGCCTGCTCTGGACATCTCACATCAGGGGAATCATAAGGTGTTCTTTGTAGGCTTCTCTCACTCAGTATCATGATTTTGAGGTTCATACTGTTGTCACATGTATCAGCGCTTCATTCCTTTTAAAAATTCAGGATAAATTTACTTATTAAAAAAATAACCATTAAACAGCCAGGCACCATGGTGCAAGCCTATAGTCCCAGCTGCTCAGGAGGCTGAGGAGAGAGAGGCTGAATGGGTAGGATCCCTCGATCCCAGGAGTTCGAGACCAGCCTGGGTAATGCAGAGTCTCAAAACAAACAAAACAAAATCATTTCACATTTAAAGTCCACAATTCAGTGACATTTGGTGTAGGCACAATGTTTTTAAGTTTCATCATGTTTTAGCATGTGTCAATGTTTTATTCCTTATTTTAGATTTTGGTTAAATTTATGTAACTTAAAAGTAACCATTAAACATTTAAAGTATACAATTCAGTGACAGTACAGCCACAATGTTGTGAAACCATCACCTCTATTGAG
>NW_007200856.1:0-511 GCF_000164805.1 Carlito syrichta | reverse complement strand
TCACCATGTTGCCCAGGCTGGTCTTGAACCTGTGGGCTCAGGTAATCCTCTTGCGTCTGCCTCCCAAAGTGCTGGGACTACAGGTAAGAGCCACTGTGCCCAGTGAAAATTCTTTCTAAGCTGGGCTCGGTGGCTCAGCCTGTAATCCTGTGCTTTGGGAGGCTGCAGTGAGTGGATTGCCTGAGCCCGCGGGTTTGAGACCCGCCTGGGTAACTTGGTGAAACTTCATCTCTAACAATAAATCAAAAAATTAGTTGGGCATGGTAGCACACGCCAGTGGTTTCAGCTACTTGGAAGGTTGAGGCGGAAGGATCGCTGGATCCCAGCAGGTCGAGACTGGTGGCCGGGAGCAACCACTGCACTCCAGTCTGGGCGACAGAGTGAGACTCCAACTCAAATTCTTTTTTTCTTTTGAGTTGGAGTCTCACTGTGTTGTCCAGCCTGGAGTGCAGTGGCCGCTCCCGGCCACCACAGCCTCTACCTGCTGGGCTCCGGCGATCCTTCTGCCTCA
>NW_007200855.1:0-547 GCF_000164805.1 Carlito syrichta | reverse complement strand
GTTCCGGCCACTGCAGCCTCGACCTGCTGGGCTCCGGCGATCCTTCCGCCTCAGCCTTCCAAGTAGGAATTACAGGCGCGCACTACCACGCCCGGCTAATTTTTTGGATTTATTGTAGAGATGAAGTCTCGCCTGGGCAGGCGGGTCTCGAACCCATGGGCTCAGGCAATCCACTCACCTCAGCCTCCCAAGGCGCGGGATTACAGGCTGAGCCACCAAGCCCGGCTTGGAAGTATTCTAGAGAGAGTTGGGGCTATAGGATATGGGCCCCTTTTAGCAGGTTATATAGTTAGACCCAGGTGGGGCTCAAAATTTCTTATGACTTCAAGAAACAACAAAGCCTAGTGGTTAAGGTATGGATTCTCTAGAGTCAGATGCCCTGGGTTTGAATCTCAACTCTAGAGCTTACTGGCCATGCGACCATGGCTAAGTTATTTAACGTCTACGTGCTTTGATTTTCTTATCTGTAATGTGGGGATAATAATAGTAACCACACATGATTACATAATGATTAATGCACTTAAGATAGTACTTGGCATAAAGTAAG
>NW_007200854.1:0-624 GCF_000164805.1 Carlito syrichta | reverse complement strand
TTTTAATTTTGTAGTTGTTGTTGGTTTGTTTTTGCTCTTTTGTTCTTCTGGGTTTTTTTTTATTTTTAGTTTAAGGTGTGTCGGTATATGTGTGAGGGTTTGATCTGAATTACTTTTTTCCTTCTTTTTTCTAGTCTCTCTGTTTTTCTTCTCCATTCACTTTGTGTGTGTTTTGTTTTCTTGTTTGTTTTTTTTTTGTTATTTGCTTTGTTTCACTTTGTTGTCATTCCAGTTTGTTTAGGGTGTGTGTGTTTGTGTGTGTGTGTGTTCAATTGTTTGTGCTGGTTTCTGCTTTCATTGTTCTGTGTCTTTTTTCTTTTTTTAATTCTTGTCTTTCTTATTTCATTCTGTTTTTCTCTGTGCTCCTTACTGCTGTCACTGTATCTTGGACTCAGGGGGTACACACATGTACCCACTGCATTGTCATATAGAGTGGTGGTTGGGAGTGGGTCTCAGGGAACACATACCACAATCAGTGAATTTTGTGATTTGCAATCAGTTTCTGAATCTTAACTCCCCATCCCCTACCTTATTCAGCTTTCAAAACTATAAGACAGCAAAGCTTCCTACCCACAGTCCTATTTCAAAATAGAACAAATCCAGAACCCAGATCAGGGAAGAATA
>NW_007200853.1:0-1052 GCF_000164805.1 Carlito syrichta | reverse complement strand
GGGGAGACACCTATTATCAACAAGGGGTCTGAATGAAGCATATTTGTATACCTAACCCTTAACTGTACCCCACAATATCAAAATAAAAAATATTGATCATAAAAAAGAATAAAGTTACTAATTGCTAATGTAAAAAAAAAAGAGAGAGAACAAAATCATGAACTTTGCAGCAAATTGAACAGAGTTGTAGATCATTATACTAGTAAACTATCACAGAAGCAAAGATCTGAACACCACATGTCCTCATTCATAAATGGGCCTTGAACATTAATTACATTAGCAAAAGGAGGGATTAGCAGTCACTGCACACTGCTAGGGGAATGAGGGAGGTAGGAGGGTGGGGGCACATGACAACACAAAGGCAAATTGATTCATTACCAAAGTGAGTGAAGGCCAGTTAGAATACCAGACTTCACCTGCATGCAGCCTACTTATGTAGTTAATCCTCACTTTTACCCCCCACATTCTTATAATAAAATTTAAATATATATATATATATTATTTAGGTTTTATGTCTATCTCTCTATCTATCTATCTATCTATCTACATAAACTTCAACTCCAGAAATCCTAGCTTGCATTGGGCTATAGTAGGTACTCTACTCATTAATTTAACAGTTGCCTCTTGACTGCTTATACTTTCCCAAACACTCCCTGAAGCATTTAAACCAATTCACATATACAGGTGATCAATGTACCAACTGGATTAGCCCTAAGTTCCTAGACCAATCACTGGCAGACAGATGAAATCACTATTAGACAAATCATGAAAACCCCCCTCAATCTAGGATTTTATAATAGTAAGCACTGAATTCATCAACAAGTTTTTTCACTCAGCACAACTTCTAGTATTGAATTTAAATTCTCTCATTCATAGTTTTCATCTCAGAGGCAGATACATAAAGGATTTTGAGGCATTCTGAAGAAATCTGGAAAGATAGTATTTGGAATAACTATAGGAAAAATTTTCTTTTAATTTAAATAATTTCAAATACTTTCAGTGTACCATATTTGCCTCTCATACTCAACCTGCACTAGGAAATTTTCTGTGAA
>NW_007200852.1:0-501 GCF_000164805.1 Carlito syrichta | reverse complement strand
CTCAGCCTTCCGAGTAGCTGGAATTACAGACGCGCGCTACCACACCCGGCTGATTTTTTGATTGATTGTAGAGATGAGGTCTTGCTGCCCGGGCGGGTCTCGAAATAAATTTTTTTAAAAGGCCGAGCTTGGTGCCTCAGCCTGTAATCCCAGCACTTTGGGAGCCCGAGGGTTCGAGACCTGCCTGGGCAACTTGGTGAGACCTCATCTCCACAATAAATCAAAAATTTGCCGGATGTAGTGGCATGCGCCTGTAGTTCTGGCTACTTGGAAGGCTGAGGTGGAGGGTTCGTCGGAGCCCAGCAGGTCAAGGCTGTGGTGGCCGGGAGCGTGCCACTGTCCTCCGGCCTGGGTGACAGAGTGAGACTCCATCTCAAAAAAAAACAAACAACAAACAAACAAATCAAAGGAAGGCGTGACTGCCAGTCAGAGCTGCAGTCACAGGAGAGAACTGGCATTACCTCGTGAAGAGCCAAGATGGTGACTGCAAAGACACGATTT
>NW_007200851.1:0-1046 GCF_000164805.1 Carlito syrichta | reverse complement strand
GCTGCGGTGGCCGGGAGCGACCACTGTACTTCAGTCTGGGCGACAGAGTGAGACTCCAACTCAAAAACAAAAACAAAAAAAGGTGGTGGTACCAAGGTGGAGGGTCTCTTTGTCTGGTGGATACGGCTCCAGCCACTCTGTGGCTTCCAGGTCCCTGCAGGCTCAGAGCAGCTGCGAATGGAGGCAATCTGTATGCTCTCCTCCTGCATCTCACCATGGACCTCTCTTGACCTCATGGTGTTGGCCACCTCCAGTGATAACCACAATGCTCAAGTGCAAAGGTGTCACCCACAACATATGGGAGACAGAACCTGGTCAATAAAACACTCCCCCTTTATTTCCCTGGTGGATGGTTTTGAGATACACCTTGACAGGCATCCAGGAATGTTCAGGGGTTTTCGTAACCAGTTGCCCACAGTGGTGGCCAAGTCAGTAATACACCCTTGTATTGGCCCTCCTTGTTTGGCTTCCCCATCTTTTGCTTCTTCCTGCTCTCGGAGGTAAAGTTTCCACATAAACTACACACATAATAAGCCTTTGCCTCAGACTCTTTTGAGGGGGCAACTCGGGCAAAGGAATCATAATGAATAACTCAAATTTGCATAGCGTTTTACAATGTACTATGCCTTTTCACCCAACACCCTTTTATCTGCACAAGAACTCTGGGCAGTATATAGCATGTGGGTTATTATTATTCTCCTGTCCTAGACGAGACAGTTAAAATGCCAAGAGGTGAAGCAGCTTACTCAAGGTCATACAGAAGTTGACGGTGGAGCTTGAATGAGAATATTGTTTCTTGAGCTCTCAGTTCAGTGCTTTTTCTACTCTGACCACGTTCAAGTCCTGGAACACTTCCCTAGAACTGTGCAAACTGAAACAATATTCCAGAATCTTGGCTTTACTGGACGTCGATTGTCGGTCTATTAAAGTATATGCCGTGTATAGATTAATCATTCAAATGACTATCTGCGCCCATTTATATACAGTTCTATATTTCCTGAAACTTCAGCAAGCATTCAGCTCTTTCACTTCTTCAGGCTTTGATG
>NW_007200850.1:0-837 GCF_000164805.1 Carlito syrichta | reverse complement strand
GCAGGTCTCGAACCGGCGGGCTCAGGCAATCCACTCATCTCAGCCTCCCAAAGCGTGGGATTACAGGCTGAGCCACCGAGCCTGGCTAATGATAACTTTTTAAGGCTGACTGATAATACCACAAACAAACAAAAATGAAGAAACCTGGACCAAGAACCATGACTTTTGCCTGGGATGAGGCCACAGGAGGGGAAGGGGGACGTCCTAGAGGGGGGATCTTGGAGAAGTCTGGCAGGTCAAGGACAAGGCCGTGGGCCCCGAAGGGGCCCCAGGTAGACAGTGCAGCACTGGTGCCGTCATGGCGGCCTCCCCCTCATCCTCACCTGCCTGCCCCACAGGAGAACCGCATGGCCCAGCACACCCTGCAAGCCCTGCAGAGCGAGCTGGACAGCCTGCGTGCCGACAACATCAAGCTCTTTGAGAAGATCAAGTTCCTGCAGAGCTACCCCGGCAGGGTGAGTACTTCTCTCCCGGCCTCAGCCCCAGGTGGGGCCCGGCAGCAAAGCAACCACAAAGCAACTGGGGGCACACGTGGCAGCCCTGGGCCTGGGGCCCCCCGAGGCCATCCAGCCCCCTGCCTGCCTGCTGGCTGTCCTCTCTAAGCTGGGACAAGCCCCCAGAGCAGAGCCATTGTAGAGATGTTTCCATCAGAGAAGACCCTGGGCCCCCTCTGTGAACTGGAGCAGGCCACTAGCCGCCCCAGGACCTGGATTTTGAGCGCGCAGGACAGGGCATTTTTTTAAATTTAAGAAACAGAATAAAAGCCGGGCTTGGTGGCTCAGCCTGTCATCCTGCACTTTGGGAGGCCGAGGTGAGTGGATTGCCTGAGCCTGCGGG
>NW_007200849.1:0-779 GCF_000164805.1 Carlito syrichta | reverse complement strand
ATTCCCGCTCCCGGCCACCGCAGCCTCGACCTGCTGGGCTCCGGCGATCCTTCCGCCTCAGCCTTCCTAGTAGCCAGAATTACAGGCATGTGCTACCGTGCCCCGCTGATTTTTTGATTCATTGTAGAGATGAGGGCCCGCCAAGTTTCCCAGGTGGGTCTCGAACCCGCAGACTCATGCAATCCACTCACCTCAGCCTCCCAAAGTGCTGGAATTACAGGCTGAGCCACTGAGCTCGGCTTCTCTATTTTTCTTCAGGTTCTTTCTCTTGGTATTTGACCAGTAAAGTTCTTGAGTAGTTTAGAATTTGGGAAGCTGAAGCCTGAAAACCAATATTCAGCTTTTAACAATGTTCATCCTGGAGGCAGTAGGTTCCTCCCTTGAGGTGATTGTTAAAGCACCCATCACCCAGAAGGAGAGCCAGAGAGGAGAGAGAGAAGAAGAAAACACTGAAGAACAAATCAGTCTTAAAATTAAAAAAAATCACTTCAACACAAATAGAATAAGTGATAGAAGATAGTTTTTCTTTTAGGAAAGCCATAAGAGGGAGCAGAAAAGGCTAGAAAAAAAACTAAAAGCATTTGAATGAATAATTCTAGATATTAATTAACATTGTTGCTTTTGTCTTTAATAAATTGCATATCAGTATGCATGGTAGGGTGTAGCTTCAGGTTTTTTAAAGTTTGTCCAAGTTCTTATTTTTCAGTTCAGGCAGTCTCATGCACTCTTTCTAAGATGACTAACCAGTGGGCTCATAGAATTGGGGGAAAGTTAGATGA
>NW_007200848.1:0-771 GCF_000164805.1 Carlito syrichta | reverse complement strand
GCTAAGATTAAGTTAAGATTTAAGTGATGCTGCATTTTCTACCAAAGAAAGGATTCTTTCCACCGTATTGAAGTAAGAAAAATGAGACATTTCTGGTAACCAATGGGATGTCATGCCACCAAATGTATATTTACTGCCTAAGTGTTTCTTTTATATTTCCACTCTTTTTTATTTTTTTTTGAGTTGGAGTCTCACTCTGTTGCCCAGACTGGAGTGTAGTGGCCGCTCCCGGCCACCGCAGCCTCGACCTGCTGGGCTCCAGCGATCCTTCCGCCTCAGCCTTCCAAGTACCTGGAACTACAGGCATGAGCTACCATGTTCGGCTAATTTCTGATTTATTGTAGAGATGAGGTCTCACCAAGTTGCCAAGGCGGGTCTCAAACCCTTGGGCTCAGGCAATCCACTCACCTCAGCCTTCCAAACTGTGGGATTATAGGCTGAGCCACCGAGCCCGGCTAACATTTACATTTTGGCAATAAAGACCTCGGATAAGTGTGCACTTCATTTATAATGTTCTGCTGATGCGGAAACCAACAGATCAAACATTTTATTCCATCTTGAAAATACCTTGGACAATTGTAATTTTAGCACTAAGTTTCATGTTTCCTAACTGGAAAGTTAGTGCTCAGCGAATTTCAATGCCTCTCTCTATTGTCTCATAAGAGCCAAGAAGGCTGGACTTCAATTCACATGAGGACATGTATTCACTTTGAGTGTCACCATGAAGTCACACTGGTAGTCATTTGCCATTATGTTGAATGATAGAAAGCA
>NW_007200847.1:0-1592 GCF_000164805.1 Carlito syrichta | reverse complement strand
GTGTGCCCCAGTGAGTAGTCCTTTTCTGTGATGGCTGTTCCAGTGACTGGCCCTCCTCTGTATCGTGATTGGTGCTCAAGTGAGTGGTCCTGCTCCAAACTGTGTGCCACAATGAATAGTCCTTTTCCGTGATGGGTGATTAGAGATTGGTCCTCTTCTGTGATGGCTGTCACAATGACTGCCTCTCCTCTGTGAGTTTACCAGTGACTGGGCTTACTATATAATGAGTTTCCAGGTGACTGGCCCTCTTCAGTGTTGGGTGATCCAATTACTGGTTCTACTCTGTAATGTGTGACCCAGTGAAAAGGCCCTCCTCGGATATAGGTGTCCCAGTAATTGGGTCTCCTCTGTTTTTGGTACTACAATGACTAGCCTCCTTCCATAATGGGACCTCTAGTGACTGGCCCTTCTCTGTTATGAGTGACACAATTAGTAACCCTCCACAGTGTTGGGTGTCCCAATGCCTAGCCCTTCTCTGTGATGGATGAGCCAATGACTACATCTCCTGTGTGATTAGTGGTCCAGTGACGGACTCTTTTCTGTGATAAAGGCCTCAGTGACAGAGCCTCGTCTATATTGAGTGCCCCATTAACTGGATCTTCTCTATGATGTGTACTCCACTAACTAGCCTATGTGAAAAATATCCTAGCCATTGATTCTCTTCTGTGATGGGTGAATCAGTGTCTAGTTTTCCCCTATAACTGCTGTCCCAATGACTCGGTCTTCAACATAATGTGTCCCCCAGTGACTAGGACCACATGAGTGATGGGTGTCACAGTGATTGGCCGTCTTCACAATGGGTACCCCCGTACCTTGTCATCCCTTGTGATGAGTGTCCAGTAACTGGTCTTCTTCCATAATCAGTGCCCCCACCACTATTCTACCACTGTTATGGGTATACCAGTGGCTGACCTCCTCAGTAATGGGTGTTTCAGTGACTGGCCCTGCTCATAATTAGTGTCCATGTGACTAGCAATTCACTTTGATGGGTGCCACTGTGACTGGCTCTCCTCTGCGATGGGTGTCCTAGTGATTGCCTATTGCCTATTTTCTCTAATGGTAGCTCTAGTGATTAAACCTCCTCTGTAATGTGTACCATAGTGACTAGTCCTCCTCCATTATGTGTTCCTCTAGCACTGGGCCCCTTCTCTGATTGGTGCCTCAGTAACTAGCATGCCTCCATAATGGTAGCCCCAGTGACTAGTCTTCCTCTATGATTGGTATACCACTGAAGGGACCCCTAAAAAATGGGAGCCCCAGTGACTAACCATTGTTTGTGGGGGAGTGTCAATGTGACTGATCCTCCTGTGAGATGGATACCCCACAGGTTGGACCTCCTCTGTAATGGGTGTACTGGTGACTGGGCCTTCTCCATCATTGGTGACTCAGTGACTAGCTCTCTACCTGTATGTACCTCAGAAACAAGTCTTCTTCTCTGATGTACAGTCCAATGATGAGTCCTTCACTGTAATATGTGCCTCTGTGACTGGCCCTCTTCTATGATGAGCCCTCAGGGACTGTCCATTCTCTGTCTCCATTCACTGGTCCATTCTCTGGCACATTCACTGGTCCTCCTCTGTGATTTGTGATCC
>NW_007200846.1:0-1139 GCF_000164805.1 Carlito syrichta | reverse complement strand
AAAAAAAAAAAAAATTAGAAACCATCTCTACTATTGTATGATTCAACTATCCCATATTTCCAACACTTTTAAAAGGTTATTGTTATTGAAAGTGTGTATTTCTTTTAACTCAAACTAAACACCACTACTTTAACAGGTACCATAATTTGGCTTTCACATTCCCTCAAAAGAATCAAAACAAAGCCCTTGCAAGACGTTTATTTCTCAAGTGTTTTCCAATAGGTTCAACACTGTTTTCCATAATGCATAAACTGAATGAGGGTGGCTTATGAATTATGGAATCAAGATGTGGCATACTTACCTCCAGAACAGGGTGCTGCTTTATTTATGCTCTGGACAGCATTTTCTATTTGGCTTCATTTTCACGATAGTAAAAAAGATTTTTAAAAATGGAATAATATTAACAGGGGCACCTCTGCAAACTGGTACAAGATTATTACATCTCTGTGGCTAATTTCTGCAAATTTGTGTGGAATCTGGGTCCTCTTTGTGACTAAGAATACCTTATGTAGAATCTTTACTTTTTTTAGTAGCTAATTTTGTTTTCTCATCAACAGGACACAATATGGCACACAATTTGACCTCATTATAACAGATTTCAATATACCATAGAGCAAACGGTGCCCCCATAGCATAACTACTCACGACCAGATTCTAATAATATGCATTTTGGTAAAGTGCATATTATTGGACATTTGTCTGATAATGTTAGTCTTCCTCTGATATTCAGCTCCATAGGTTTCATTAAGTAGCTAATTAGGGAAAAAATAGAAAGACAGCATATATGTATTTCTTCCTTATTTTCTTTTTTTTTAATCAATATTTTTTATTATGATATTGTGGGGTACAGTTAAGAGTTAGGTATACAAATATGCTTCGTTCAGGTACCCTCGTTGATAAGAGGTGCCTCCCCATCTTCTTTATTTTCATAAAAGTTTTTTTTGAGTTGGAGTCTCACTCTGTCACCCAGACTGGAGTGCAGTGGCCGCTCCCGGCCACCGCAGCCTCGACCTGCTGGGCTCCAGTGATCCTTCCCCCTCAGCCTTCCAAGTAGCTGGAACTATAGGCATGCACCACCACGCCCGGCTAATTTTTGATTTATTGTAGAGATGAGGTCTCACCAAGTTGCCCAGGCGGGT
>NW_007200845.1:0-946 GCF_000164805.1 Carlito syrichta | reverse complement strand
CCACCATGCCTGGCTAATTTTTGTAATTTTTTTTAAGGTCTGCTTCATTAGGGCAGGGGCTCTCCCTCAGAATTTTTGTATTTTTTTGTAGAGGAAAGATCAAATATATTTCTTATTATAGCACAACTTTATAGGTTTGAGCTTCAAAGTGACTCTCAGTAAGTAGTTAGCAACTGATGAACTATCGCTCTATTATGATTTTGAAAATATGAAAATGTGGCCGGGTGGGGTGGCTCACATCTGTAATCCCAGCTCTTCGGGAGGTTGAGGCAGGAAGATTGCTTGAACCTAGGAGCTTGAGACCAGCTTGGGCAACATAGCAAGATCTTGTTTCTGCAAAAAATGTAAAATAATAATAAAAATTTAAAAAGGAAAATATGAAAATGTAGTAAGTCCAGGTCAGCAGCCCTGGAATTATAAGGGGTAGACGTGGAAGGAAGCTTGGAGAACATTCAAAACTGAGGACACTCTTTCCAAATAGGTCTTCATAGTTCTTGATTATAGCATAGAGTTACACCTCTGTGCCCTAATGGAGTTACACCTTAATGGAAAGCACTTCCCTTCTCCTACCTTATCCCTATCCCCAACCCTGCCCAAAGCTTAAAAGTCACCCAAACTTTCTGTTTTTTTATGATCTGATCAGATGCGTCATCCTATAGCTCTATTCCTCATCATTTCTCTTGTGTTCCTTCTTGCTGTTCCAGCTACTCCTGTAGCCTCCAGTTTTGTTGTTTTCTCTTTGTAATACATACCTAGCAAAAAAGGCTTTCTTGGAGCCAAAGTACTGAGGTGGTATCCTTAAAAGGAGTAAAAAGTCCAGAGGGCGACTTAAGTGTCCAATACAAAATCACTGAAATGGCACGGAGAGGGAAGAACTGCCTGTAATGGCCAATTCACCTAAGAAATTCTCTCCAATTAAACAGCTTCCCCTTTGTGCTGTGGCCTC
>NW_007200844.1:0-515 GCF_000164805.1 Carlito syrichta | reverse complement strand
ATGCAGGTCACGCGTTCAAAATGGTGGGAAAGGTCCGGGAGGGCTGGAGTGGCCACCAGCGCACAAGGGCAGAGAGCACCCGATCCGAGTCACGGCACCAATAAAAGAATTTTGGCGCCAGTAATGACTCCACACCTGACCAGGACCAAGAGATTTATTAAAGGGGGCTGTTACAGAGAGGATATGTAACAGGGGGAAAAGAAAAAAAGAGAGAGAGGGAGTTGCGGGGAGAGGGCTGTATTTATCAGCCTGACAGTGGCCGGAAGGGGCCGTGCTATGTTCCTATTGGAGGAGCTGCATGGGAGTAGGGTGGGGCCGATGCTGTGTTATAGTCCTATTGGACACATAACAAAGCTGGCTAAGGACTGGAGGCTTGCAGGTTTGAAATTCGCACGCAGGAAGGTTTGAAATTCGTGCGTGCGGGGAATTGTGCACACAGAAGCCAGGACCTAGGTCCTTTGTTGTCTGGTGTGTCCTCACCATGCTCAGTGCCATTCTGGGAGCCGCCCCTCTGG
>NW_007200843.1:0-1113 GCF_000164805.1 Carlito syrichta | reverse complement strand
TCCACTCACCTCAGCCTCCCAAAGGCGCGGGATTACAGGTTGAGCCACCGAGCCCGGCATGTTTTGAATTTTAAGCCATACACATCTAAAATAATATGGATCAAAGAAGAAGTCTCAAGAGAAAATTTAAAAAATTAAGCTAAATAAAAATAACATAATGCAATATTTTGGGGATGCAGCAACATTGGTTTTTAAAGGGGAAAATGTATAGAATGTAATGTGCATTTTAAAATTGAAGAAAAATATAAGATCAATTATTTAAACTTTTAGGTTATAAACTATAAAAATAAGGACGATATAAGCTTAAATCAAGCAGGAAAAATATATTGAATATTAGAGCAGAAAGTCATTAAATGAAAACAAGAAAACAATAAAGAAGATCAATTAAACCAAAAGCTAGCTTTTGAAAAGTATCAATAAAACTGATAAACTCCTGATAAAATATTTTTTAAAATATTTTTAAAATAGAGATGATACAAATGATCAATATCAGAAAAAAAGAGCTGTTATCATTACTGATCCCATGAACATCATAGAATAATAAATGAGTACTATGAACAATTCTATGCCCACAAATTGATATCTTACATGAAATGGAACAACCCCTTAAAGGACATAAACTAACAAAATTAATACAAAGCATATTGACAATCTGAATGAGTCTATCTATATTCAGTAAGATATTGTATTAATATTCCATTACTTCCCAAAAGAGAAAGTGACAGTCCCAGTTGGTTTTACAGGAGAATTCTACCAAATATTTAAGAAAGAAATGATACCAGTTAACTATAATCTGTTCTCAATAATATAAAAAGTAGAATACCTTCTAACTCATTCTATTAGGCCGTATTACCCTAATACCAAAATCAGACAAAGACATTATGAGAAAGAAAAGTAAAAGATTATTATCTTCATGAACATAGATGCAAAATTTTTCAACAAAATATTAGTAAGTTGAATCTCAAAATGTATAAAAATAATTCTGCATTAAAAATGAGTACAATTTATCCCAAATATGTAAGGCTAATTCAACATTTAAAAAATCAAGTAACATAATCTATTACATCAAAAGACTAAAGAAAAAAAAAGATTATTATCAATAAATGTAGAAAC
>NW_007200842.1:0-1019 GCF_000164805.1 Carlito syrichta | reverse complement strand
TGTAGTTCTAGTTACTTGGAAGGCTGAGGTAGAAGGATTGCCTGAGCCCAGGAAGTCGAGGCCGCAGTGGCTGTGAGTGTACCACTGCACTCCAGCCTGGGTGAGAGAGTGAGATTAAGATCATCAGTTACTAAAGGAGAGTTACTTTGAAGTTGTTTGATATGACATCCAGCCCATATCGTAACATTTTGATATGGAATGCTTTGGTTGCTGATTGGGCAAAAGCAGAACTAAAAATATAGTTCAAGAGGCACAAGGTAGCATTGGGCCTATAGAACTCTGCTTGAGCCCAGGAGCCCAAGGCTGCAGGGTGCATGACTGCAGATGTGAACAGCCACTGTACTCCAGCCTAGGTGACACAGAGAGACCTTATTCCTTAAACAAACAAATGCTCTCTCTCTATATATATATACAGAGACACAAATATTGATGCATGTGTTAACTGTCCTCAATCCTTCTCCTTTCAACCTTTGGCTTGATGCAGGGCAAATGGTTAAGTGGATTAAGGTAATAAAGTCACTTTAAAAATTTTATCAATGATATCCAATACCTAAAACTTCTTCAAAATGATTCTGATGTGCTTCCTCTTATTTTTTGGGGGGGAGGGTCTTTAAGTCCATGTTGTCTAAATAATTTCATACAGATATCTAGAAGCATATGAATAAGTAGGAGCAGGATGTTCCTGCTATGTAGGTTGTTCAGCAACATTATTAACTTGAGAGATTAGATATAGTCAGTATAAATTAAGAAAATTCTTCACACTCTTATCTGAACAGTTTATGACTAATACCAACAGCTAATATTTGTTGAACACCATGTGTCAGTGTCTAAATGGTTTAAGACTTACTGTAAACCTCCATGATCTTGACAAAATCATATAATTGAAGATAGAATCATATAATTGAAGATGTAACCAAACTTTCTCAATCTGTTTAACACCAACTGTTAGTCATGGTTGAGACTGGGTCATTTTTCAAAACTGACATCAAAAGCTTAAGAATAATTACATCAAGATGATT
>NW_007200841.1:0-529 GCF_000164805.1 Carlito syrichta | reverse complement strand
CTCTCTCTCTCATCAGAGTCTCACTCTGTTGCTCAGGCTGGAGTGCAGTGGCACAATCCCCACTCACCGTAGCCTCCACCTCCTGGGCTCTGACAATCCTTCCACCTCAGCCTCCCGAGTAGCTGGGACCAGGCACAGGCCACCACTCCTGGCTATCTTTTTATTTTTAAATTATTTATTATTATTTATTGAATCAGGGTCTCACTCTGTCACCCAGGCTAGAGGACAATGGCATGATCATGGCTCACCAAAGCCTCGAACTTCCCCTCAGAAGGGTCCTTCTGCTTTAGCCTTGCAAGTAACTGGCTCTACAGACATATGCCACCCTGCCTGGATAATGTTTTGATTTTTGATAGAGAAGAGGCCTCACTATGTTGCCTAGGCTGGTCTCAAATTCCTGGGCTCAAGCGATCTTCTTGCCTCAGTTTCCCAAAGTGCTGGAATTACAGATATGAGCTACTGCACCCAGCCTTTTTTTTTTTTTTTGAGTTGGAGTCTCACTCTATTGCCCAGACTGGAGTGCAGTGGC
>NW_007200840.1:0-1391 GCF_000164805.1 Carlito syrichta | reverse complement strand
GATTCACAGTATTCTTTATTACTGTTATCTCAGATATCAGCTCCTTCCTAGTTGCTTCTTGTGTCTCCTCAATTCTTTTTAGTCTCTCCATTATTGTTTTGATATCTGCATTTGCATTTTGAGACCCTTCATACTGGGGACTTTTCATTGTTTGTATTCCAAAGTCAATTTTCTCAGTGTCTGCTCTCCCAGGCGTCTGGGAGAGACCCATACTCTTCTTTTGGTTTTTCTTCATTTCTGTAGATTTTTCTCCCTTTACCCCTTTCCCTCCCCCTCTTCAATTCTGTTTTTGAGGGAGGGTGGGGTTGCTTTTATTTCTCTTCTGCAATGACCTGTTCTTCCTTATGAGGGTCTTCTGGTTTTGTTCACTTTTCCCTCTGTTTTACAGTCTGTCTATTCAGCAGTTTGCAGTCTTGGTCCCTGGAGGTTTGGCTGATGTGCTGTCTCTCTTCATTTCCCAGGGCTCTTTCCTTTGCTCCAGACAGGTGATCAGGTCTGGCTTAGAGGCAGCAAGTCCTAGAAAAACCAGGTTTTTGTGGTTCTCTAACATCACATTCCTGTACAATATCCGCTGACTGGGGTCCAAGAATACCCACTCCTCTTGAGAGAATTCTATGGCCACATCCCTGAATGTCAACAGCCCCTCCCGCCTTCCGGGTGTTCAGGCGTCCTCCCAATGGACTCCCAGAACCTGCTGGTCACAGGGCAACAGTGACTGATGCGAAAACACACAGCTCTTTCAGAGACGATTCAGCATTTTCGCAGGCAAGATACCCCAGCCTGGGTTTTTACGTTATAAATTAACTAAGTTGTCTTTACGTTATAGCATGATTGCATTTGAGTAGCCCTGGATGCATCTATATAATTCTTAGTAAACACTGGTTACTATTATCTATATATCTTCTCTGTGCTTCATTAATATCTTTTGAGCACCTACACCACGTTCCATAGACACAAAGTTTATTTAGACCTGGTCTCTTCCCACAAGCTCAAATAGAGGCAAGAAAACCAACATTTCTGGAATGCTATGATGAAGTAAGCAGATGGGGTTTTTGAGAGGTTCCTTATCTAGATGGCAGTGAGTATGGGGGTAGGAGAGTTGTAAACTAGGGAAAAATTCTTGGAGGAGATTATATTTCAATTGAATTTTGAGGATAAGTAGGAAGCAAGTAATTTAATAAGTGGTTTCTGGGGGAATAGCATGTTTACCTACAAAATGTAGTCTTGACTATTTTGATTTAACATTTCTTATTATCCTTTTAAACTTATTAGACAATCTATATCTTTATCTAATCACTGTTGTCTGTCCTAAATTAAACATTGTTAAATTAGGAATCTACCAAACTTTCTAGAGTCTCGATTACTTCTTTTTTTTTTTTTTGGGTTGAAGC
>NW_007200839.1:0-1392 GCF_000164805.1 Carlito syrichta | reverse complement strand
TTGTGTCTATGTGTGTACCCAGTATTTAGTTACCACTTATAAGGGACAACATGCAGTATTTAGATTTATTTTTAATTCACTTAAGTAATGACCTCCAGCTGCATTCATGCTGCTGCAAAGGACATGATCTCGCTATTATTTAATGACTGCATAGTATGCCATGGTGCATATGTACCACATTTTGTTTATCCAATCCAATGTTGATAGGCACCTAGGTTGGGTCCATGTTTTTGATATTGTGAATAGTGCTGTAATAAGCATGTGAGTGCAGGAGTCTTTTTGGTAGAATGATTGATGTTCTTTTGAGCAAATACACAGTAATGAATTGCTGGGTTGGATGGTAAATCTGTTATTAATTCTTGAGAAACCTCCAAACTGCCTTTCACAGGGGATCAATTACCAACAGTGCACGGATATTCTCTTTTTTCCCACAACCTCCCCAATATTTATTGTTTTTTGACTTATTAATAATAGCCATTTTGACTGATGGGAGGTAGCATCTCATTGTGGTTTTGATTTGCATTTCTCTGATGCTTAGTGATTGATGTTGAACATTTTTTCATATTTTTGTTGGCCACTTGCATGTTTTCTTTTCAGAAGTGTCTATTCATGTCCTTTGCCCACTTTTTAATGTCTGTTTTTCTTCATCTAGTTCAATTTGTTTAAGTTCCTTATAGATTCTGGATATTAATATTTTGTCAAATGCATAGTTTGCAAATAGTTTTTCTCATTCTGTAGATTGTCAGTTTACTCTGTTGATCATTTCTTTTGCTGTGCAGAAGCTCTTTAGTTTTACTAGGTCCTACTTGTTAATTTTTGTTTTTGCTGCACTTGCTTTTGAGGATGTGGACATATATCTGTTGCCTAGGCCACTGTCCAGAAGAGTGTTTCTTAAGCTTTCTTCTAGGATTTAGGTAGTTTGAGATCTTACATTTAAATAGTTAATCCACCTTGAGTTAACTTTTTGTATATGACAAGGGGTCCAGCTTTATTTTTCTGCATATGGTTAGTCAGGGTTTCCTTTCCCCAATGTTTGTTTTGTCAGCTTTACCAAAGATTTGTTGGTTGTAGGTGAATAGCTTTCTTTCTGAGCCCTTTAGTCTCTTCTATTAGTCTATGTGACTATTTTTCCACTGATACCATTCTGTTTTGGTAACAGTAGTTTCGTAGTAAAGTTTGAAGTCCAAAATGTGATGCCTCTGGTTTTGTTCTTTTGCTTAGGATTGCTTTGGTTATTCAGACTCTTTTGTTTCTATATGAGTTTAAGAATTGTCTCTTCTATATCTCGTTTGATGGGGATTTATGTTGAATCTGTAGATTGCTTTGGGCTGTATGATATTGATTCTTCTAATTCATAAGCATGCAGTGTTTTCCTTTTTGTTTGTGTCATGT
>NW_007200838.1:0-711 GCF_000164805.1 Carlito syrichta | reverse complement strand
CACTAATGTCTTCATGTCTTCGTTTGTTGCAGTGACTAGCAATCTGGGGGCTCTTCAATGTTTGTGTTCCAGAATCTGTTTTCTCAGTGTCTGATCTCCCAGGGGTCTGTGTGTGACCTATATTCTTCTTTTGGTTTTTCTTCATTGTGTGGTTTTTCCCCCTCCCTACTTTTTCCTTCCCTCCACGTCACCATCTTCTTTAATTCTGTTATTCAGGAGTAAAGGGATTGGTTTTACTTCTGTTTGTTCAATCTCCTATTCTTTATGTATTCCCTCTTACTTTGTTCAATTCTGGAGTTGCACTGGAGGTCCTTTTTGCAGTTTTTAGATTTACTTGAGGGGTAGCTGTGATTCAAAATCTATCTGCAGGTCCTGGTATTCGTTGACAGGTGTGTGGATAATCTGGAACCCACTTCTCACTGCTTTGAAATCTGTCCCTGCAGTGGAGCTTTAGGTTTACTCCCTGAAATACAATGTGGTTAGCAGAGGGGAGAGAATGGAGCAGACAGTGGGTTGAAGAGGGGGGTGGAGAGATAGAGGAGTAAGGGGGGAAACAACCGTGTTCCAACAAATGGAGAGAGAGACCTATACTGAAACAGATACAAACAATAGACCACAGCTACTGACAAACCAATTCCCATACAAAAAAAATAAAATATATAGTGATGCTAACATACAAGCTAACCAACCACCTTATTGGTGTGCTGTTCC
>NW_007200837.1:0-788 GCF_000164805.1 Carlito syrichta | reverse complement strand
CCTCAGCCTCCCAAAGCGCTGGGATTACAGGCTGAGCCACCGAGCCCGGCCAGGTAGTTTTTTTGTTTTTTGCTCTTGTTTGGTTTTCAAAACAAGAAATGATATATTTTAGATTGTATTATCTACTATCTATGACTATGTCAGTAAGGGGTTAGGAAAGATTATCTCTTTCCCATTCCCCTCTCCCCAAAATGTTTGTAGAAAAATCTGTGATTTATCTGAAAAATTACAGAAAAGAGTATTGATAGCCAAGGATTATGGTAACGTATTATCACATGGTAGCCCCAAATCTGAGAAGACTTGTCCATAATTTTACATTTTACATAATTTACAAATTCCAAAGAAGTCGCTTAAAAGTCCAGCAGGGAAAGACATCGGCTTATTAGAATTTAAAAGAGGCACCCATAGCAGCCAATTCATGAAGAAAGAATCTGAGCCTTGGGACAGTACAGCAAGCAGCTTTATCATTAGGCAAGTTAATTATTCAAATTGCTATACAGTGTTTACAGTTACAGTGGATGTTCTCAGTTCTGCTGATTTGCCTGTACCCCACTGACTCAGGACTGTGAATATGCATATCCTGCAAAGACCAGCCTTGGCCACATGCTGCTCCCTGAGGTAGGGGGCAGAAAGAAGCCTGGCACAGGCAGGAAAGAATCTGTGTACAATTACCTCACGCATATTGATTATCTAAAATCCTGAAGATGAAATGCATAAAACCCTTTACTGAGTAACACTTTGTTTCCTTGTTTACATATAAAGAACAAATATCAATAACCAACAGTTTT
>NW_007200836.1:0-518 GCF_000164805.1 Carlito syrichta | reverse complement strand
TTAGGCCTTTGTCAGATATATAGTTGGAAAATATTTTTTCCCATTCTGTGGGCTGCCTCCCCACTCTCTCAATGGTTTCTTTGTTTTGCAGAAGCTTTTTAGTTTGATGAGGTCCCATTTGTCTATCTTATCTCCTACCACATGGACACTTGGGGTTTTGATAAGGAATTGGTTGCCAGTTCCAGTTTCCATAAGGTTGTCTCCTGCATTTCCTAAGTTTCTTTAATTTGAGGTTTTAAGTTTAGGTCTTTGATCATTTAGAGTTGATTTTTATGTATGGTGATAGGTAGGGGTCCTGTTTCAATCTTCTGCATGTGTTCAGCCAGTTTTCTCAGCACCATTTACTGAATAGGCTCTCCTCTCCCCAGTGGTTGTTGATGGTAATTATACATATTTTAATTGATATTGTCAATGAGCCCTTTTTACAATTTTATGTCCTACATTGTTGAATATATTCAAAATCTTTAATGTGTTGTATGTACCATTTTTAACTGATCTGCTTAGTAAATTTTTATTAG
>NW_007200835.1:0-751 GCF_000164805.1 Carlito syrichta | reverse complement strand
CCACTCCCCTCAGTCTCCCAAGGTGCGGGATTACAGGCTGAGCCACCGAGCCCATCTATAGAAGCCAATTTTTATGCCTCCTGTTAAACAATAATGATATGAAAAGCAAAATAATATGTAATATTGATATTAAAGTGACGCTGATGGTTCCTAGTCTTTGACGAGTATGACTGTCCCAAACCATGTCCCATCTAGAGGTACCTAGCCCATCACAGACCTCGGCACAACTCTTGGGGGACCCGCCCAGACTGGTCTTGTGTTAGAGAACATAAATCTGTGTGGAGGATGCAGGGGACAGCGAGGACCCCTTCCATCTCTGCCCCAGAGTCCAGGAATTGTCAGTGTCCCCCTACGAGAGCCCTAGGACAGTGCTGTGAAAATCAAGGGTGGTCATTTTATGCCTCAGTCTAGAGACAGGCCAACCATGGGGGCTTTTCTAGGAAGAAATTCCACAACTGAAGTGCACTTTTCAATGCTGACCCCATTACCCATAACCCAGAAGAAACCACTTTAAACCCATGTCCCCCTGGTTCCTCAGGGAGATAGGGCCTCCCCTTCCAAGCAGAAACAAAAGAGCCCAGGCTTGGATGTCAGAACAGGGAGAGGTGGAAGTCAAGCCGAGCAAAATCAAACAAGAAGACACTGGAAGTTCCTAGAAAGCACATATTTTTCTTTTCAGTTATTATGACAGATATAGGAAGGTCGACAGAAAATAAAGTGCCTATATTTTAAATTTCAATAATTTTTAATG
>NW_007200834.1:0-365 GCF_000164805.1 Carlito syrichta | reverse complement strand
TCCTCCTTCTTCCTCTTCCCCTCTCTCTTCTTCCCTCTGCCCCCTCTTCATCCTCTCCTTCCTCCTGTCCCTCTCCCGCTCTTCCTCTCCCTCCTCCTCCTTACCTCCCTTCCCTTCCGCTCTCCTTCCCTCTTCCCCTTTCCTCTCCCCCTTCTCTTCCCTTCCTCCTCTCCTTCCCCACCCCTCCTCTCCCACCTCCTCTCCTGAGCCCTTTTCACTACCCCACACTCCACCCCCAGCCACCAGGCTTCCTGTGTGAGGAGCAAGATGGGATTCACCATGGAAAGAAAGGCCTCCTCTCCTGCGCCCTTTTCACTACCCCACACTCCACCCCCAGCCACCAGGCTTCCTGTGTGAGGAGCAAG
>NW_007200833.1:0-1496 GCF_000164805.1 Carlito syrichta | reverse complement strand
TGGACAGACTTTGGTTTACTCAGATACCATCTTATAGTCTCAGCTTCTCCTGGGGAGTATTAGAGCCACCAATCAGTAAGTTTCCTCTCTTGGGTCAAGAGAAATCACTTCAGTTGGTGGAGAATTACCAAACACATGTCACACGTAAATATACATGAGTAGAATATTTGATGGTTAAAAGTGTACTGAAAATTATCCTATTGTCCATATATACAGCGTTTGTTCATCTAGTCATCCATCAGTGAACATTTGAGTTGTCTCTACCTCTTGGCTATGATGAATGATGCAACTATGAAAACGTGTGTGAGTACATAATATTTTGAAGCTGGTTTATTTTATTCAGTTTAATATCTTTGATATTCAATCATGCTGTAGCATGTTTCAGGCATTCATTCTCTTTTATTGTTAAGTGGTATTCCACCTTATGAATGCACCACAGCTTTTTTTTTTCATCTACCAGATGTTGGATGTTGCATACTTTCCACCTTTAGAGATTACACTATAGTGCTGTAAATACCAGATCTGAGTTAGAGATATAGAATTTTTATTTTTGTATAAACACTTAAGAGCTTGTAAACATTGCACCTTATATAATACTCTTTCCAGTAAATATATTGCCTAAACTAAAATTTTTGGTTTCATTTGAAATGAGGTCACAGACTTACATAAACATATTAGAATGTACAAAAAACAAAATCTTGGAGGAATTCTGACATATCATGGAACACCAAAATTCTTATTAGGGAAAGTTTCAATAATAAACATTTCCTGAAATAGTAGAAGAGTGATACTATTGTACTAGCCCCATATGAACATATGTAGGGTAACACAAACCCAGTGACAAGTGAGTACATCCTAGATATGGCCCAAGTAGGGGGTTGCAGCCTGAGATGGGTCCTGGGGTTGGAGTCTGTGAAGGAGTCTTGGGATTGGAGCCTGGGGATGAGTTCCTGAAGTGAAATCTTGGAATTGGAGACTAGGGAATGTTGAGAGGGTCCATCCTCAATTCCAAGATTTCACTCCAGGAACTCATGAAGTTCTCCAATTCCAAGATTTCACTCCAGGAACTCATGAAGGGGTACTTGGGTTGAAACCTGGGGAGGGGGTCATAAAGTGGATCCTGGGGAGAGATCCTGGGGTTGGAGCATGTGGAGAGGTCCTGGGTGAGAAGCCTGGGATGAGTGACTTATGAGCATACTTATCCACACCACACTGATTGTTCAGAATTTTTGACCCAAAACAACAGGAACCACATTCCTCTTCCTCCCTACTCACCAGATCTCAATCTGAACAATTTTTTCCTGCCAGATTAAAAAAGTCCCCAAAGGGAAATGTTTTGTGATGTGGAAGAGGTAAAACAAAAATGGTAGAAGTACTTAAATGAATGAATATTGATGAGTTCAAAAACTCTTTTGAGCAGTGAAAAACATGTCTTGATAGTTGGAGAGTATGAAACAGAGAGTACTCATGAGGTGGCTGATTTTTAATTTAATTTA
>NW_007200832.1:0-1061 GCF_000164805.1 Carlito syrichta | reverse complement strand
AGAGAGAGAGAGAGAGAGAGAAAAGAATGAAAGAAACAAAGAAAGAGAGAGAGAGAGAGAAAGGAAGAAAGAAACAAAGAAGAAAGAAAGAAAGGGAAAGAAAGAAAGGGAAAGAAAAAGAGAAAGAAAGACAACACTGCTGTCTCTTCTCTCCTGTGTGGGCTGAATCTTGGTTCTGCTGGAGCTGTTTGTGGATGGACACACAGGATCTCACCGTGTGTGAAAGCAGCTCTGTCTGAATTCTAAGCATCTTCAACACACACACACCCCAGCGACAGGCAGATGTGACCCCTCTTGGTGACCCCCAAGCTTGTTTTCCCTCTTCCTTGCGTGTGGCAGGGTGTCTGACAGGCCAGGGCCCCCGGCCTCGTGCCCCGATGGGATGATCGTAGTGGCTTCTGTGTGCCTGAGTGCAGGACCAGGGCATGCTCTTCTGCTGAAAAAGGCGTTTCAGGGTTTGATCAATGACCGTGTAATGCTAGCAGGAGGGCCAGCTAATCACTGGGCACCAGCAATCATCATAATTAGAGGGGGATGGCCAGCCTTCCCTGCCTCAGGGCCCAGCTTCTAATGCAGAGCCATCCTGGGCAGAAAGAGGCATGCTTTCAGGACAGCCTGCAGGGACCCTGGGACCCCAAGCCTGTGTGTCGATGGTGTCCATCACCCAGCCAGGCAGGAGAGAGCTGGAGAGTGGCTGATGGTGTTGGAACTGTGGGGACCGGATGGACTTGGTCCATCTGAAGGGGAAGCCACTGTGCAGCTTAGTGACAGAGTCCTGCCAGGTCCTCCAACTTGTCATTGGAGTCCACAAATTCAGCTTATTTTGTAAATGCATGTGGTGAACTATAAGTGACATGCAATTTGTCATTTGGCCATTGTTAAGTGTACAGTCTGGTGGCATTAAGTACAACCATGGCCACCACCCACCTCCAGAAATTTCAGCTCTCTGAATGAAACTCTGTCCTCATTAAACATGGTCTCCTCCCTCCCCTGCCTCTGGCAACCTCCCTTCTCCTGTCTTTCCTTATGAATTTGAGCAGGCTATTCTCTTTTTTTTTTTT
>NW_007200831.1:0-652 GCF_000164805.1 Carlito syrichta | reverse complement strand
TGGGCTGGCAAACCAAGCCCCGAGAGTGTTGCAATTCAGTGGGCTGGCAAGTCTAGCCCCCGGAGTGTTGGCTCCAGTGGACTGGCAAACCAAGCCCCAAGAGTGTTGCTGGTTTGGTGGGCTGGCAAGCCTAGTTCCCCGAGGTGTCTCAGCTTCAGAGTTCCGCCTTCTTTCAGTAGCTCTCCTGGTTCAACTGGCTCTGAGGATCTTCTGCAGCTCTTCAGGTCGCAGCTCTTCAGGGTTGAGGTTCTTGTCTCATGTCCAGGAAGAATGAGAGACACGGACAGTTGTGAGAAAGCAGGATTTATTGAGAGGACAGAGAAACTCCCACAGTGGGAGGGTGCCCAAAGGGGTTGCCTGTGTGGGGTCAAAAACCTGGTACTTATATATCCCTAAGTCCAAGCTGATTGGCTAGCAATAGCCGTGAGCTGTAGCTGTTCTGATTGGTCAGTACTAAGGACCAATTGGCAGGAGGTAGGGGCCTAATAGTGAGCTGATTGGTTGCTATTTGATCCCAGCACTGAGTACTTAAGATCTAGTTTGAGAGGCTTGCAGGGAGTTTGTTTACCAATGCTGAGGCTGAGAGCCTTGCCTGGAACTTTTGTCAGAGCTTGCTACATTGTTACTAGAGGACCCACAGGTCTGTCTGCCT
>NW_007200830.1:0-802 GCF_000164805.1 Carlito syrichta | reverse complement strand
CACTCGGCCGCCCAGGCTGGAGTGCAGTGGCACGCGCGTGGCCACCGCGGCCTCTGCTTACTGGGCTCCGGCGACCCTTCCGCCGCAGCCCCCCGGGTAGCTGGGACTGCAGCCGCGCGCCGCCACGCTTGGCTAACGTTTTGACTTACTGGAGAGCCAGGTCTCGCCACGTTGCCCGCACTGGTCTCGAGCCCGGGCTCCCCGAGTGCTGGGATTACAGACTTGAGCCACCGTGCCGGGCCTATTTGGATTTTAAAAAATGATTTTGTTTGTTACGGGATCCCCCGTCCTCCGTGTTGGAAGTTTGCAAGTATTGGCAGCACAGTTCAGCACACGTTCTCAAAAGCTGCTTCTTTTAAGGAATTGTGCTCTTTTCTTTTAATTTCCTTGGTGCTACTTCTGTACCAAGTGAAGACTCCCCACTTGCCACTGAGGAGTCAGGTCTATGTACGTGCTCCTGGGATCATCTCTCCTTTATTCTTGTAAAATAACCACCAATAGTACGTGCTTACTCCTCCCAGACACTCTGCTAGGGGCTTTCCCCGCATTATATTTTGGAAGCCTCAGTTATTTTGTAAAGGTGGCACTTTTACTTTGATGCTCATTTGCTGACAAGGAGGGGAAGCTTAGGCGAATGGAGACCACTAGTAAGTCACGCTTGGGCCTTAGAACATGTCCTTAGCGACTATGTAATGCTGCCCTCCCTTGGTTTTAGGTCCTCTTTTGTCTTCCTCAATTAAAAATCTAACTCTTTCACAATCCCCCCCCCCCCCCCAGTTTTTTAGCCCCTCTTTTTATCCCT
>NW_007200829.1:0-549 GCF_000164805.1 Carlito syrichta | reverse complement strand
CTCAGGCAATCCACTCACCTCAGCCTCCCAAAGGTGCGGGATTACAGGCTGAGCCACCAAGCCTGGCTTCAAACACTTTACTTAATTCAGTTGTCTTACATATGTTCAAAGAGCTAAAGAAACCAGAAAAATAATCTCTCTCCAAATCAAGACTATTAATAGATAAATGAATATGATCATAAATAATCAGATCTAAAATCCTAGAGTGGAAATATATTATTAATGAAATTTTAAAAATATATGTAGGCCAGGTTAACAGAAGACTGGAACAGGCAGAAGAAAAATTCAGCAAACCTGAAAACAAGCCATTTGAAATTATAGAGTGTGAAAAACAGGAAAGAAGTAAAAAAAAGAAAGAAAGAAAATAGAACATAGATGAGGTAACTTATGGGACAGGTAACTGACCAATATATGCACAGTTTAGCAAGAGAAAGAATCAACAAATTGAAGACAGGTCAGGTAAGATTTGCAATCTGAGAAAGGAAAAAGAGTGCAGGCAAATGATCAGAGCCTATGAAACCTCTGACCACCATCAAGTGTACTAACATA
>NW_007200828.1:0-1037 GCF_000164805.1 Carlito syrichta | reverse complement strand
TTGTTTGTTTGTTTGTTTGTTTTTCTCAACTATAGTAGTGGAAGGCTAAAAGTTCACCTTGTAGACTCTCTAGTTGACTCAGTGTTGGCCAACTAAATATGGGCAGAAGTATGCTGTCTCTTCCAATTCCTCATACTCAGATTACCACCAACATGAAACTGAAGGAGAAGGAGTCTGTTTCGTTGATGGCATCAGGAAACCCCACTACCAGCTCTAAACCATCTATCTCATTATTTCTTATTGTTTTTTGGGGGGGAAATCATTATAATTTTTCCTTTATTCTAAAAAGTCTGCAGATTTCTGTTAAAATGCTATTGAGGACGGGCTCAGTGGCTCAGCCTGTCATCCCAACACTTTGGGAGGCCTGGGTGATGGGATGAGACTACAACTCAAAAACAAAGAAATGCCGTTGAATGCAGTCTTGCCTTTGAAACCTATGTTTCGATCCTAACTCTTCTACTAAATTGTATGCTTAATTTAAGCAAGCATGTAGATACTCTTCTTTACTTTCCTTCATGTTAATTGTGGGTGCTAGATTAAATAATCTGTATATCTTTTTCCAAATATTCCACATTTGGGTTTTGTTATAAAAATTCCTCTTCTAAGGCTGGACATGGTGGTGTGAACCTGTAATCCCAGAACTTTGGGAGGCCGAGGTGAGAGTATTATCTGAGCTCATGGGTTCGAGACCAGCCTGGGCAACGTGGGGAGACCTCCTCTCTACAATACATAAAAAAATTAGCCCAGGCTAGGCTCGGTGGCTCAGCCTGTAATCCCGTGCTTTGGGAGGCCAAGGTGAGTGAATTGCCTGAGCCTGCAGGTTCGAGACCCACCTGGGCAACTTGGCGAGACCTCATCTCTACAATAAATGAAAAAAATTAGCTGGGTATGGTAACGCACACCTGTAGTTGCAGTTACTTGGAAGGCTGAGGCAGAAGGATCTCTGGAGCCCAGCAGGTCGAGGCTGCAGTGGCCAGGAGCAGCCACTGCACTCCAGTCTGGGTGACAGAGTGAGACTTCAATTAAAAAAAAAAAAA
>NW_007200827.1:0-1450 GCF_000164805.1 Carlito syrichta | reverse complement strand
TTCATCTCGTCTTGCCTGGCCCACGGTGCCCCATCACACTGAACTTCAAAGTGTTCACCCCTGGACTTGTCTGATCCCTAGAACATTTTGCCTCTGCCTTCTCCATCCTCTACATCTCGGTGGAGGGTCCCTCCTCCAGGCAGTCTGCCTTGCACCCTGGGATGGTTTAGGCTCCTCCTGCGCCATGCATCTCTCCCCTTCTGTTCTTACCCTGTCATGGAGGTATCACCCTACCCGTCGGAATCCTCCACTGGACTGTGAGTTCCACGAGGGCGGGGGCCAAGAGGCTAAGTTCGTGTCTGCGCTCCCACAGCCCAGTGCCAGACCCGGCTCCGAGCAGGCTCTGAGAACACATCATCTGGATGACTGAGAAAGGCGGAACTCCCCTGTTAGTCTGGTCCCAGGGCTCCCTCTGGTGGCAGAGAGAGGCATTACATCCGAGCCCCAACGCCGGAGTCCAGAGAGAAGCCAGTCTGAGTGCAGGCAGGAAAAGAGGACAAATCCCCACCCCACCCCCAAACACCAAGGTGCACAGAGACGAAGATACTCGGCAGCATAATAGAAAATAGCTTATGTTACGACAAAAAACCTACAAAAACACTGATCCCAGCCAAAGCCTTCGGGGCTGGGGAGGGGAGTTTCAAAGCACGTGGATAGTCCAGATCTGGGACGCCCTCTCCTTGTCCGGCTCCCACAGCACCACGTGGTCCCGGTCGTAGCCTCGTCCACCTGGGGGTGGGGTGAGGGTTAAGAGATGGAGAGACGGTCACAGAGAGCTGGGACTCCATGGTCCTCAGCCCTCTCAGGGCCCCGCTTTCACGCACATCCCACGTTACCTTTCACATCCAGGATCTGGCCTTCGAACATCTGGCTGCAGATGTGGCCTGCTTCACTGATGCTCCACTTCTGGCGCGGAAGGCGGCTCTCAGCCCACAGCACCACCTTGGAGCCGGGGCTGGGGGGTCCAATCACCTGCAGGCTCATGGTGGGGGCCGCCTGAGGCCCCAAGAGGCTGTCAAGCACTGTTCCTCCCCACAGGGACTCTATCATACCCAAGAAACACTTGACACATCCAACTGGGAATCCTGGCTTTTATGGACTGTGACCCTGGACAATGCTTCTGAGCTTCAGTTTCTTTGGGGATGGGAATCCCCAAATGCTGTTTTGTGGTTTGGGGGGCTGGTTTGTTTCTGTGAGGCTTCAATGTGAGAAACTATAAAAGGGCTGGAAAAATAGTAATTCCTCTAAGAAGCCTTCCATGATTGACTTCTAAAGCATAGGCTTTGGTGTCAGACAAACTTCCGCACATTTACTGACTGTATAACTTTCAGTAAATTACTTAACCTGTCTGTGTTCTAGTTTCCTCATCTATAAGACTTGCCACCGGGCTCGGTGGCTCAGCCTGTAATCCTGCGCTTTGGGAGGCTGAGGTGAGTGAATTGCCTGAGCC
>NW_007200826.1:0-1217 GCF_000164805.1 Carlito syrichta | reverse complement strand
GGTTAGGTAAATAAGATGAATTATAGGCTAAATTAAAGTCTAGGAAAATGTTATCCCCCTTTTGTCCTTATTTTAGGAGACTACCCTCAACCTTCCCCCTCAGTTGGCTATGCTATAAGACTGACCTTGGCCAAGAAACATAAAAAATTGGAAAGAGAAAATTACTAGTGATAAAAGGTAATAAAGAAATAATAAAATGGATCCAGGAGACCCAGAAAGCTCTTTGGTGAGCCATGATCATGCCACTGCACTCCAGCCTGGATGACAAAGTGAGACCCTGGCTCAAAAACAAAAAAACCAAGAAACAGAAAAAAATGAGATGTTTTCACATTTATTTATAAATTATAGTATAGGAGATATAAATTATATAGAAGGGCTAATAAAAAAGGTAGATATTATCAAGATTTGGTAGGGATGTTAGAAAATGGATACTGAAGAGAGGAGCATATATTGTCATAGCTATTTTGGAGGATAATTTCGTGGTATCTGTCAACATTTTACTTATTGGTCCAGCAATCTCACTTCTAGGAATCTAACCTGTAGACTTATTTACACATACTATAAATGTATATAATATTGCATATAATTTTTTTGTCTGTCTCTGAGTTTTAGATTCTTATTTATACATTTGGCAGGTTGCTGCTTAGCTCCATTTGGATGTCTCACAAAGATTTCAAAAAACATCCCTCATTTTTCTTTTCTTAATCTGAACTCTTGACCTTCCCACTCTCAAATCCGAATTTCATCCCATCTCCCTTAATTAGGAAATGGTGCCTCTGTTCAATTTATTTTCATGCTAGTCAACCAAGAGTTTCTTTGATACCTCCTTCACATTGTGCATCCAATCCATCACCAAGTACTATGGCATCTACCTTCAAAATATGTCTGTAATCTGTCAGTTCTTCTCTACCTGTGTTATAGGCCAAGGCTCAGGAAATGGGGCTTCTTACATTTCTAAAGTCTGATTTGAAGTTATTGATCTAAATGTAGCAAGATAGCTTCTTGGACTGTTTTAACTTCTCATCCCCACCTCCTCCAAGGAACCATAGCGTTTAAAGTCCATGTCGTTATAAATTCCAAAAAGTTACTCTAAAATGGCAGCATGATCAAGAGATCCTGGATCGTGCTGAAATTGTCTGTAAGCCTTTTTAATTCAGCCTTGGGGGATGAGTGAAGGATGATTAGGAGCTATTGAGTCATGCCTTTGTTAATTTAGC
>NW_007200825.1:1888-5715 GCF_000164805.1 Carlito syrichta | reverse complement strand
CCCTGCCCTGCGCCCTTCCCGAGCCAAGGCCCGGCCCCTCCCCCCACGCTGTCAGGATCCACAGGGCCTTATCCGGTCTCTGTCACACCCCCTCCTCTTCCTAGGGGCCCGCAGGGGCTGGCACCCCCACTGGGATGAAAGGCGCCCACGCACCAGCTCCTCGTTGTTCAACGTGCTGGAGGCCAAGGCCGAGGTGATGCCCGCCTTCCTGGACTGGACCAGGGACTGGGGAGAGCATGACCGGCACCACCACCCACGGGACCATCACCGGGAGAAGAATTCACAGCCACGGATGGAGCCACGACCACGAACAGGAAACAGGTCACCCACGACAGCCGGCGCAGACCCAGCAAGGAATCAGGAAGCGACAGAGGCTCAGGTTAGAAGGGACGCCGGGAGGTGAGCAGCCCCACGCCCCCGATTCACGCCACAGTGGGACCCCAAGGTGGGGCGAGTTGGAGCGGAGACTCAAGGGGCCCGGTCACCATCACTCACCATGGCCTGAAGTGTCCACGCAGCACATCGGGTAGAAATCAGACTCCATTAGTCCCAGAGAATGCCCAGCCCGCAGCCCCAGGTGCTCTGTGGGCAGCTGCACAGGCTGCACACAGCTTGCAGCAGGCCTGCTCTGCCAGGGCAGTGAGGGGCACAGGTGCTCACCAGGTCGCTCACGAGTGGGATGGGCTTCCTCTTGCGGATGTCCGGCATGCTGTCGATGATGATGAGACCACCCCCCGGGCTGCAAGACACACAGGGACGGGAGGGCCTCGCTCCTCACCCAAATACCACGGCGGCCTGGGCAGGACCCCGGTCCCCGCACAAGATACGCTGAGGCCCTAGCCCACTACCACAGACGATGGCCTTCCCCGGAAACAGGGTTGCTGCAACGCGGTCAGTTAAGATGAGGTCACAGGGAGTAGGGCCGGCCGAAACCAAAGAGTGGGGGTCTCATGAGACGAGCAGAGGACACAGAGACACGCAGAGAACAGGCCACAAGACCCCATGGGGAGAGACTGGAGTGACCGACACAAACCAAGGCATGGCCAGAAATGTTGGGCCAACACCAGGCCAGGAAGGGTTCTCCACACAGATTTCCGAGGGGGTGTGCCCTGCCAAGATCTTGATTTTGGACTTCTGGCCTCCAGAACTGTGAGCGGATGCATCTCTTGTTTTAAGCCACCTGTCTGTGCTACTTTGTTACAGCAGCCTAGGAGATAAGGGCGCCAGGAGGCAACTTTCTCATCTGAGAAATGAGAAGATGAAGCAGGAGCCCATGCTGAATGCAAATGTGAGTTAAGCCGGGTGCGGTGGCTCACACCTGTCATCCCAGCACTTTGGGAATTGGAGGCGAGAGGGTTTCCTGAGCCCAGGGTTCCAAGACCAGCCTGGGCGACTTGGCAAGACCTTGTCTCTACAATAAATAAAAACATTAGCTGGGAGTGTGGTGGCACACGCCTGTCGTTCCAGCTACTTGGAAGGCTGAGGCGGAAGGATTGCCAGAGCCCAGCAGGTGGAGGCTGTGGTGGCCATGAGGGTGCCACTGCCCCCAGCCTGGGCGACAGAGCGAGACTCCGACTCAAAAAGATGTGAGTTAAGGCTGATCTCAACCATATACTAAAGCAGGAATGAAACCTTTCTTTATGCTCGAAATTGGATATAGATGTATAGATTCAGAATCTGCTTGAGAAGGAGAGAATTCAACGCTGACAGAACAGAGGGAACTGGAAACTAAGTCTGTATGATGGCTGCTTGGTGGCTGTGTCCCAGCGGGTGAGCTGAAGGAGCAGCGGTGGCACATGCGGCCGTGGCCTGTCCCCATCCCCGTGATGGGGAGGGGCAGCCATTCCGCAGACGCTTCAGGCGTGGCTCCTCTCTGGAAGATTCCCGCTGGCCCAGAGAGGGGCCGGCCGCCATTCCTGCTGGAGCAGAGCTTTCTGCAGGAACCACCTGAGGCCTGAGGCGTCTAACCCGCCTCCCTCGCCGCTTCCCTGCCTGACGAGAGCGCATCCTTGTAAATCATGCGCACAGGAATTCTCACTCTAGGCCCCGCACCCAGGCTGGCCGGCCAGGGCGCCTCATTGGGGAGCCCCAGCCGTTGTCTCCCTGCCTGCTCGCAAAGGGCTCCAGGGAAGGAGGTCACCGTCCTGCTATTTTAAAACATGAGCATGGTTTAAAAATAGCTTGTACCTCCTCTGAGCTCACCACCCAACACCCCTGAACATCTGAAACTTGAGAGGTTGGAGATGACCACATGCTCTGCCAAAGATCAAGCACAACGGTCCTGTTGAAGAGCCAGTGCTGGCAGAAATAACTGGAGAGATTTAAAAATAGAATTAAAGGCTGGGCTCGGTGGCTCAGCCTGTCATTCCGCGCCTTGGGAGGCTGAGGTGAGTGGATCGCCTGAGCCTGCAGGTTCAAGACCCGCCTGGGCAACTTGGCAAGACCTCATCTCTACAATAAATCAAAAAAATCAGCCAGGCGTGGCAGCGCGCCTGTAATTTCGGCTACTTGGAAGGCTGAGGCGAAAGGATCGCCGGAGCCCAGCAGGTCGAGGCTGCGGTGGCCAGGAGCAGCCACTGCACTCCAGTCTGGGTGACAGAGTGAGACTCCAACTCAAAAAAAAAAAAAAATAGAATTAAAGCCAAAAGTTCACTCTAGGGTTGCAGAAGGGTGAGGGTGCAGGGAATCCCTTCTGCTTTATCTTGCAGTTATTTCTAGGGGGAAATGGCCTGGAGTTGTGGCCTTGGAGTGGCTTGAGCAAAGCACTCTCTGGACTCCGCTTCCCTCTCCGGAATATGGGGGTTGCAGACCTCTGGGTCTGTCGTGTGACGTCTTTGAGTCAATTCAGAGGTTCCCAGCTCTGGCGCCCCTGTGTGACTCAGGCCTCAGGAGGTGGCCCCGTTGTTTGGGTGTGTCACTCCGTCTCCACCTGCAGTTGGCTGAGACTCGGAAGCAAACCCACCTTGGATTCTGGGTTCAAAACTTCCTCCCACCCCCACTTCATACTCACCCGCCCTTGAACCACAGGGATTTGGACATCTCTCCTTCTCCTCGGGCCTACAGGACAGATAGACAGGGTCAGTGTGGCTGCCCCTCCCCTCCACGGGTGGAGTCCACACCCACTTCTGACTCCCCTTTGGACTGGGAGTCAAGAGGCCTGGGTCCCATCCTGGCTGTGTGTCCTTAGGGAGAACATGGCTTTCTCTAGGCTTCCATTTGTCCGTGTGTACAACGGGCCGGAAGAGAGAGAAGCTTTTCTGTCACCCACCTCAAGGGACCCTGGTCTCCTTGTCCTCAAACCTGGGGTTTTACATTTTTTCCTTCCTTCCTTCATTTTGTTTTATTTATTTATTTATTTTATGAGACAGGGTCTGGCTTTGTAGGCCCGTCTGGAGCAAAGTGGGGTGATCATAGCTCACTGCAGCCTCAACCTCCTGGGCTCAAGTGACCCTCCTCCTGCCCGAGCCTCCGGAGTAGCCGGAACTGCAGACACCACAATGCCTGGCTGATCTTTTTTTTGTAGAGATGGGGTCTCGCTGTGTTGCCCGGGCCAATCTTGAATTCCTAACCTCAAGCAGTCTTCCAGCCACAGCCTCCCAAAGTGCTGTGATTACCAGAGTGAGCCACCGCACCTGGCCAACCTGGGGATTTGCAAATATATTTCCAACAAGAGCTCAGGCTCACAAGCCTTGGAATTCTCAAGGGCTAACATTTCTCACATTTGAACTCATAAAATTTCGTTACTCCCTAACTCCCTGCAGCCTCTAACTTGTTTACCTGCTCACGTGCCCTGGGGCCTTTGCCCGAATTGTGCCACCAGCTGGTAT
>NW_007200825.1:0-1480 GCF_000164805.1 Carlito syrichta | reverse complement strand
TTTTTCTTTTTCAGTTTTCTTTTTATTTATTTGAATATAGATTTTTTTTTTTTTTTTTTTGAGTTGGAGTCTCACTCTGTCACCCAGGCTCATGACACTCATGGTCACTGCAGCCTCGACCTGCTGGGTTCAGGTGATCCTTCCACTTCAGCCTTCCAAGTAGCTGGAACTACAGGCATGTGTCGCCACACCCAGATAATTTTTTTTTTTTTTTACTATAGAGATAAGGTCTCACCATGTTGCCCCAGCTGGTGAACAAGGATCTTAATATATAGGTTAGAGATGAGGTCTCATGATGTCACCCAGGCTGGCCTTGAATTCCTGGCTTCAAGCCATCTTCCTGCCTCAGTCTCCCAAGGCAGCCTCCTAGCTCATGACAGGTGTAAAATGCTGCAATGTTTTGGATGTCACTTCTCCTGAAGTGTCATCTCCTCCAAGGAGCTTTCCTGATTACCTTGGATTCATTTATGCTTTTTCTTTCTTTTTTTTTTTTTGAGTCGGAGTCTCACTCTGTCACCCAGGCTGGAAGGCAATGGCATGCTCATGGCCACCACAGCCTCGACCTGCTGGGCTCAGGTGATCCTTCCGCCTCAGCCTTCCAGGTAACTGGAACTACAGGCATGCACTACCACACCTGGCAAATTTTTTGGTTTATTGTAGAGATGAGGTCTTACCAGGTTGCCCAAGCTGGTCTAGAACCTGTGGACTCAGACAATCCTCTCACCTCAGCCTCCCAAAGTGAACCAATATTTATTTTTCTTGTCATATCACTAGTTCCGTAGTTTATTTGACATGTCAAACAGGTCCAATATTGAATTTGCTGCTTTAATGAAAATTGCCTGGTAGCCTTTTCACAGTATACTCTTCTACCTTTTGAACTTACAACTATGTGAATGTGTTACTTGGTCAAAAAAGCAAATAAAATTCCATTTTAAAACCCAAAATTAAAAAAGAAGAAAACTGATAAGAAATTCGGTGTGCAATTTCTGTGGCTCTGACATGTGACATTCTACACCTTTGGGGTCAGTTTACAATCCCCTCCTGCCAGCCGCACCTCAGCTTGGAGGCCCACCCTGGAAAACAGCACTGCTCTGTCCCCGGCACACAGCGGGCTGAATGAACGAAGGAATAAATGGATGACCTCAACCCCGCTGCCCCGAGCCGTCGCCCCCATCCTGATGCCAAGTCTATCATCTGATTCCTTCTCAGACCTTTCCCGACCTCGGACCTTGGCAGCGTCTGCCGCCTGTCCCCGACACCAGTTCTAACCCGACCTCTGGCCTAGCCCTGACCTCTCTTCCAACCTTGACTCAGCTCCCCAGGCCCGCCTCACCTCTTCGAAAGCTGGGCTGTTGGGAGGCGGGCTGGGCCGAGGGGGCCCGGCTGCAGGCGGCGAAGGGAGGGACAGGAAGGGGCAGGGAACTGTGGATCTGTCTGTCTGGCCCTCCCTCCCCGGCCTCACACCCGCTGCATCCAACGC
>NW_007200824.1:0-854 GCF_000164805.1 Carlito syrichta | reverse complement strand
GCGAGACCTCATCTCTACAATAAATCAAAAATCAGCCGGGCGTGGTAGCACGCGCTTGTAGTTCCAGCTACTTGGAAGGCTGAGGTGGAAGGATCACTGGAGCCCAGCGGCCACTGCATTCCAGTCTGGGTGACAGAGTGAGACTCCAACTCAAAAAAGAAAAAACAAACACAAAAACAAAAAATAACTTTTCCATGCCACAGACTATTGGTGGCCTAGCTATCTTTCAAATAGTTTTTTCTGAGCCAATATTAATTTATATTTCCCCAGAAGAGTATCCACTTAAACTGTTTAAGTTTATTGTCATAAAGTTGTTCAAAATAATGTCTTTTATATTTTTAAAATATTTTATCTGCAATTTTCTCTCCCCTTTCCTTCCTAATACTATTTGCTTATGCCTACTGTTTTTCTCTTGATCAACTTGTCATAAGTTTATTGCATTTTCACCTCCTTGGTAGGAGCTCAGTATGCAGTGGCTGCAAAAAGTAGATCTCCTGGTTGGGTACACAGGTCATCCCCTGTACGCATCCCATTGTTGTTCATCACCCTCTCCCCATTCTTGCCCATGTAACTGCCTCTGATTTGCTTTTGTTTGTGTCCCAGGCCCCAGACTACCATGTAAGATGCCTTTGAGAAGTCCTAGAACACTCTGTTCCAGGTAGACATTGAAAAACAACAACAACAAATGTGTACTGTATTTTATGTCTTTTCAAAGAATCTGCTTCTGGTATTGACACTTCACTGCTATTTTGTTTTCTGTCTATTAATGTCTGCTTTTATCTTTCTTTAATTCCTTCTACTTACTTTGGCTTATTCTGTTCTCTTCTTAGATTCTTGAGTTGAAAGCTTAGCTC
>NW_007200823.1:0-875 GCF_000164805.1 Carlito syrichta | reverse complement strand
AAAAACAAAAAAACTCATTTATTAGCTTTTTAAGTACTCTAAGTTCTTGAAAAAAAATACGAGAAAGGAAAGTCTTAAAAGATATTGTCCAATATCTTAGGCAGGTCTGGGTATAACCAATATGATCTGCTGAAATTCTTTGCTGCCCTAATTCCATGAAGTTCTTTATTGCTGGAATTGCCTGTTTTACAAAGCTAGCACATTCTGTCAGCCTCACACACAGACCTACTTTACATTTGGCTCTAAGCATCTTAAAGAGACCTATCCATATAAACACCCAACTCCAGCACTTCCTGGGTAGTTGGGGTAATTACAGTCATTGCCCAGTTAACACATGGCTACCTCTTTACTGCCATGATGCTGATGAGCAGAGATTCAAAAAAAGCTCTTTTGACAGGCGTGGTGGCTCACGCCTATAATCCTTGCACTTTGGGAGGCAGAGGCGAGAAGATTACCTGAGCTCAGGGGTTCGAGCCCAGCCTAGACAACTTGGCGAGACCTCGTCTCTACAATAAATCAAAAAAAGTAGCCAGTCATGAAGGCACATGCTTGTAATTCTTGCTACTTGGAAGTTTGAGGTGGAAGGATCACCTGAGCCCAGCAGTTCGAGGCTGTGGTGGCCGTGAGCATGCCACTGCATTCCAGCCTGGGCAACAGAGTGAGACTCCAACTCAAAAAAACAAACAAAAAAAAAACCAAGCTCTTTCTGAGGGCTTACGGCCCAGCGTAACTAGCATATCTTTGATTTTTTTGTTTTTTTGTTTTTTTTGAGTTGGAGTCTCACTCTGTCACCAAGCCTGAAGGGCAGTGGCACGCTCCTGGCCACCGCAGCCTCAACCTGCTGGGCTCCCGTGATCCTTCCGCCTCAGCCTTCC
>NW_007200822.1:0-434 GCF_000164805.1 Carlito syrichta | reverse complement strand
TTTGTGGTAATATAAATTAATACCATGTGTTAATGGTTTCCTGAAATGTGGAATGATTCATTTATTCTCTAAGAGCCGATTGTCCATAGGACTCTGAACTAGGTGCTATAATTGAAGAAATTCAGACCTATAGTCTGATTTAAAAGAATCTGTACTTAAACATACAGTTGTGTGTGTGAAGAAAATTAATTATAAGTAGTGATAATATAGTGTAGACTAGGTACTCCCACGTAGCTCGTCATTGGGCCAAAGACTATGGTGGGACTCAAATAAGAATTGAGGACACATGACAGTTTTGCATCAAGGCACATGAAGAATTTTGATAGGCAGTGTGTATTCTTCCCTGCCTTTTAAATAATATGAGAAATACTGTAACATGGATTAATCTTTATGGTCAAAATTAATTTAACAAGATTATCTCTCCATGGATCTAG
>NW_007200821.1:0-870 GCF_000164805.1 Carlito syrichta | reverse complement strand
AAATTCATCTATCTAGTCCAGTTGTATTTTGGAAGAGTCTTTAGTATTTTTTAGATATAAGATTATATCATCAGCATACAGGGATAGTTTGATTTCTTCACTTTCAGTTTGGATATCCTTTGTTTCTTTCTATTGCCTGATTACTCTGGCTAGAACTTCCAGTACTGTGTTGAATAGGAGTAGTGAAAATGGGCATCCTTGTCCTGAGGGGGAGTGCTTTCAACTTTTCCCTGTTCAGGATGAATTTGGCTATAGTTTTGTCATACATGGCTTTTATTATTTGAAGGATAGTTCCTTCTGTGCCTATTTTGCTGAGAGTTTTTATCATGAAAGGATGCTGGATTTTATCAATGCTTTTCTGGCTCTATTGAAATGATCATATGATTTTCTTTTTAATGGTCTATGTGCTGGATCTTGCGTATTGACTTGCATATATTGAACCATGCTTGCATCCCTGGGATAAAACCCACTAGATCATGGTGGATGATGATTATTTTTTTGATGTGCTATTGGATTCAGTTTGCTAGTATCATGTTGAGGATTTTTGCATCTGTGTTCATCAAAGATATTAGTCTGCGTTTTAAATTTTCATTTGGTCTTTTCCTGGCTTTGGTAACAAAATAATACTGGCTTTATAGAATGAGAAAGGGAGAATTCCCTCCTTTTCAATTTTATGGAATAGCTTCAGTGGGACTGATTAAACTTCTTTGAAAGTCTGGTAGAATTCAGCTATAAGTCCATCAGGTCCTAAACTTTTGGGGGTTTTTTTGTTTTGTTTTTGTTTTTTTTTTTGAGTTGGAGTCTCACTCTGTCACCCAGCCTGGAGTGCAGTGGCACGCTCCCGGCCACCGCAGCCTCGACCTGCTGGGC
>NW_007200820.1:0-765 GCF_000164805.1 Carlito syrichta | reverse complement strand
GGCGGAAGGATCGCCGGAGCCCAGCAGGTCAAGACTGTGGTGGCTGGGAGCGGCCACTGCGCTCCAGTCTGGGTGACAGAGCGAGACTCCAACTCAAAAACAAAAACAAAAAATGTTGCAGCTGCTTTGGAAAATAGTTTGATCGTTTCTTTAAAATTACTTATAATTACCATGTGACCCAGAAATTCCACTCCTAAGTATTTACCTAAGAGAACTGAAAACATATACTCACACAGAACCATGTATCCAAATGTAGATGAGAGCATTCATCACAGCAGACCAAAAATAGAAGCAATCCAAATGTCCCTCAAGTGACAAATGTGTAAATTAAATGTATTCATACAATGGAATATGAGTTAGTGATATAAAGCAACCCGCACACTGACATCAAAGACATTATGCTAAGAAGCCAGACATGAAAGGTTACCTATGTTATGATCTCATTTGTATGAGGGCCTGAAATGGAACATCTATGGAGACAGAAACCAGATCAGTGGTTGCCTGGGGCTGGCAGTAAAGCCTAATTGCCAACAGGCAGGAGGGAGCCCTTTGGGGTGCTGTGTGTTCAAAAACTGGATTGTGGTAATGGCTGCACAACTCAATAAATACACTAAAATTTGTCAAGCTGTACACTTGCAATGTGTGAATATTTTATGGCGTGCATGTAAATAGACCTCAATAAAGTTGCTTTTAAATAGCTAGAAAAAAGAAAAGACAGCTGTCTAGCTTTAAAATAACATGTTTTTCTCCCTGTTAATTTTTTTT
>NW_007200819.1:0-1316 GCF_000164805.1 Carlito syrichta | reverse complement strand
TATTTATTTATTTATTTATGCAAATTGGGTGCTTTCTGATAGTGTCTGGGATAGCTGCAGATGAGGGGAGGGGGCACACACATATACATGCTACATATCTACATATCTATGTATGCATGAGAGTTAAAATAAGAAAGAAAAGGTTTCTGTAGTACATAAGAGGACCTCAAGCTTGCAGTAGGTTGCATCCTGGAAAAAGCATCTTAATTAAGTGAAAATGATTTTTGAGTTTAATTTGGTTTTCTGTTAGAAGTAACATTATAATAAGGAGTTACATGCTTCACTAGGAAAGAGATACCTGTGTCTTTATAAAGACTGGCCATAAATTATAATGTTTAATCAGCTATTAATGATAGAAAGGGACAGTAACAGCCAAGCACTTTTCAAAGATAATACATTTTTTATTTAATTTCTCACACTATTATCTTCATTTTGCAAATTAGGAAATTGAAGTTTAGAGAGGTTCAGTAATCTGAGGAAGATCATAGGGCAAGGAAGTGCTAAAGCATGGACTTATTAAAGGGATTAGAGAATGCTTACCCTTGAGAGTTTCAGGGTTAGAGATATGAAGAACAATGAAAAAATATTGAGGCTAGAGATGGATTATAATGGAAAAGAAGAGTTAGTCTGTGCTTTTGCTATATTAAAAGCAATAATGGAAAGTAGTTGCCAGAGAATTGTGTGAGTGATTTACTTTGTTGAATGGAAGTAAATTGAGGACTGTCTGTACTGCAGTTGTAAAATGTATAAAGTCCTGCAAAAAGGTAGGTAGCATTAAAGAATTTGCCTTGTCTGAGTAGCAACTGAAAAATAACTTGGGGTATTATAATGAATAAATACCCGTGTATTATTGCAGTAACATGTGTACTATGTGGTCTAAACTTGTTCTTCATTCTTGATAATATTGAATATAATGTCTCTAAAATAGGTTAGAAGAATGAAGGAAATTATTAAATATTTAAGGGCTATTCATACCCAGAGTATTAAAAAAATAGGATGAGATGGATTTATGTTTCAGATGTAGAAATCTGGAAGAAGTGTAGTTCTCATACCACAAACCAGAAAATGTCAGGTAATGTACAAAATCATAACTTTCCTTTTTTTTTTTTATTTTTTTTTTATTTTTATTTATTTTTTTTTTTTTCATTAATCAGTACTTTTTATTATGGTTTTGTGGGGCACAGTTAAGGGTAGGTGTACCATGACGTTTCATTCAGGCACCCTGTACATAAAAAGAGTTTTCCCATCCCCCGACAGATATTTGCTACTGTTAATCCTCATCCCCTCTCCCCCCCGTAGGTTCCCAATACCATCCG
>NW_007200818.1:0-426 GCF_000164805.1 Carlito syrichta | reverse complement strand
CACACACACACTTAGGTGTTACTGTGTTATAATTACATTTCATCAGTTCAGCCGTTGCCTTTCCACGCTGAAGTCTGTGGAGACAGGTTTGTTCTGCCTGGGCCCCTCACTCCTGACTACAGCATCCTCTAGGCCTGCCTCTTAGTGACTTCCAGAAACTTCTTGGGTGCGTAGGGAACCGTCTGCCGTCCCCAAGCCATTCAGGGCTGCGGACAAAACTGTGGAGCTGCCCAAGTCACCTTCTCCTTCCCTGTACTGCTCAGCGCAGCGGCCAGGAACCACACGTGTGTTATTTAAACGGGAATTAACGGGAACTTTTTTTTAGTTGGAGTCTCACTCTGTCGCCCAGGCTGGAGTGCAGTGACTGCTCCCGGCCACCGCAGCCTCGACCTGCTCGGCTCCGGCGATCCTTCTGCCTCAGCCTTC
>NW_007200817.1:0-466 GCF_000164805.1 Carlito syrichta | reverse complement strand
AAACTGCTAGGGGAGGGAGGGGCATACCTCATCAACAAGGGTACCTGCATGATCAATGTTGGTATATCTAACCCTGAGTTGTACCCCACATCTTTACAAGTAGAAGAAAGGAAATAATAGAGACTAGATAAGAACTAAATAAAAGAGAGAAGGTCAGACTTGGTGGCTCAGCCTGTAATCCCAGCATTTTGGGAGGCTGAGGTGAGTGGATTGCATGAGCCCGGAGTTTGAGACCCATCCAGGCAACTTGGCGAGTCCTTGTCTCTACAAGAAATCAAAAATTAGCCGGGTGTGACAGCGCGTGCCTGTAGCCCCGGCTACTTGGAGGGCTGAGGCAGAAGGATCACTGGAGTCCAGCAGGTCGAGGTTGCGGTGGCCGGGAGCATACCACTGCACTCCAGTCTGGGTGACAGAGTGAGACTCCAACTCAATAAATAAATACATACATACATACATACATACATAC
>NW_007200816.1:0-619 GCF_000164805.1 Carlito syrichta | reverse complement strand
GTCCCAAAGGCATTGTGTGTGTGTGTGTGTGTGTGTGTGTGTGTGTGTGTGTGTGTGTGTTCACTCTGTTAACCTGGTGCACTTGTTTATTTTATTTTTTATTTTGTCCTTAAATCATCAGTAATGTTGGGATTTGGGCAGTTTGAATATTATAATTCCCACTTTTGGTCTTGTTAACAACTGATGAATATTAAGGTCATAAAAGAGATATTAAACTTAACACTTAACCTCAGTATCTTTGTATTTTAATATGACATGCAGCCTTTGACCAAACTTGGTGGGTCTCATTTCATATATCAGTTACATAAACATGTGAATTAAGTAATCCTTTCTTCCCAAGAATGACATTTGAGTCAATATATTAAAAAGTTATTAGAGCTATGAATTCCTAAATATAAAAAAAAGCTGGTAGGGTGTAGTAGCTCTGTAAAAATTAGTTTCAGTATGAGAACACATGCATTTTTTAAAAAAGTCAAAAAAAAGTCAAACAATAGCCTTATTGAGAAGACTAACAGCTTAGAAGCCCACTTTCTGGACCCTAGTACTATTCTGGAATCTTTTTTTTTTCTTTCTTTTTGGACAATGTTGTCTGCAAAGAAGTAGATGACAAGGCTTTGAT
>NW_007200815.1:0-456 GCF_000164805.1 Carlito syrichta | reverse complement strand
TTTCAGAAATCAATAGAACTAAGAAATTCAGTAGAAAAAGTAGCCGAATTAGACAATTGATAAGGAACTGCTGGCAAAGGAGATGGCGAAAGTTGAGGAAATGTGGGTTCGGTTGCTGGGTAGAAAGAGATCTCTATGGGAGGTCTTTGGGAGGGTCTCCTAATAAAGTGGTTTTGCAGACTATGGCATGTGGGGTGCTGGTGGTCACCACCCCTCTCTCTCTCTCCCTCCCCCCTCCCCTCCACCCACGGGACCCAGTGGCTGGAGAGACACCACTGGGTGATGACCACCAGCACCCCACATGCCATAGTCTGCAAAACCACTTTATTAGGAGACCCTCCCAAAGACCTCCCATAGAGATCTCTTTCTACCCAGCAACCCAACCCACATTTCCTCAACTTTCACCATCTCCTTTGCCAGCAGTTCCTTATCAATTGTCTAATTCTGCTACTTTTT
>NW_007200814.1:0-4502 GCF_000164805.1 Carlito syrichta | reverse complement strand
ACTCCAGTCAGAATGGCAATTATCAACAACTTAAAAAATAACAGGTGCTGGAGAGGGTGTGGTGAAAAAGGAACACTTCTACACTGTTGGTGGGAGTGTAAACTAGTGCAACCTCTGTGGAAAGCAGTGTGGCGATTCCTAAAAGCTCTAAATATCAACCTCCTATATGACCCTGCAATCCCCCTACTGGCACTATATCCTGAAGAACTCAAATCACTCTATAAAAAAGATACCTGCACATGTATGTTTATCGCAGTATTGTTCACAATAGAAAGAACCTGGAAGTAACCATGCTACCCATAAAAAGAGGATTGGATTTTTAAAATGTGGTACATATACACGATGGAATACTACGCAGCCTTAAAAAAGAACAAAATCATGAATTTCACAGCAACCTGGATGGAATTAGAGTCTATAATACTGAGTGACCTCTCACAGAAACAAAGATCCAAGTATCACATGTTCCCACTCATATGACGGACCTTGAACATCCAATGTAATACTATAAGAAAATGACTGACGGTACTGGGAAACTATGGGGAGAGGAGGGACATGGGATTAACAGTAGCAAATATCTGTCTGGGGGCAGGGAAACACCTATTATCAACAGGGTGCCTGAATGAAACGTAATTGTATGCCTAACCCTTAACTGTACCCCACAACATCATAATAAAAAATATTAATAAAAAAGAAATAAGAAAATAATTCTATATCATGACATATTGAAAATTCAATATAAAAATGTACAGATTTACAATAAGAAAAAAATATCATTTAGATAATAGAATAAAGGAAACTCTGAGTTACAATAGTACCCTAAAATTTAATACCAAGTAATAAACTTTTATGAATGCATAATAAAAGAAAATTTCAAAATTCTAATAAAAAATTTAACAAAAATAAATGTTTGCAATTCTATACTATACTTTTAGGTAGAAAGGCTCTGTGTTTTAAATTATTTCTAAATTCACATATAAATTTTACATGTTCTTATATAAAATAAAAATCAAACTATTTGGTTTACTCTGAAAATGTGGAAGACAAAAGTTGAAAGAGAAAAAAATACAAAAGAAGAGTAATTAGAAAATATAATAATACAAGGAATTAAAATATATTCTGTATTGTTATTCCCTTTCCACAAAGGAAAACTAAGATTTTCATACATGAGAAATATGTATAGTATACATTATATATAACTACATATATAGTTAGCTATATACATTTATTTTAATATAAATAGTATTTCTAACCAATAGTAGAAAAGAAATGACTCTATTTCAAAATGTATTAACTAATTCATCTATGAAATAAAATATTATCTTTTAGAAGAATGTATGAGTGAATATATGTAAATTCTCAAAACAAGAAAGCTTTTTAAAACATGACACAATATTCAGAAGTAATTAAAGAAAAAATGATACAGACACTTGCATAAAAACATAAAATGCATGAACACATACATTACAAAAACATTCAAACATCTAGAAAAATGTTTACATTAGACAAGATGGTATAATTTTACTTTAAATATAATTAATAGGTACTCCTGCTAATACGGCCAATTGAGTACATATGCTTTCCTCTATTTTTTCAAACTCAGTAAAATTATGATCAAAGGGACCAGAGAACACTGGAGAAAATACAATAGAATTTGGGATGTTAGATGACAGTCAGGTAAGTGGTTGAATCAGCAGATCAGAACCACAAAACGAAACCAGTGGCAGTGGAAAGGCATTAAGCAAGCTGACCACAAAAAGACAGACACATTGGGCTCATGAGGCAGTTCTGAGGGGGAAGATAGGTTTAAAAACCGAAGAATTCACTGCAAGCATATGTGAGCAAATAGTTGTCCCTCATTTCTCTCCTTCCCATGTAACCAGTCTACTATTGAACAACATACAAGCCCAGGGATATGGTGCAGAGGGAAATTAATGCAAGGCTACTCAGAAAACAAAGAGAACACAGTCTTGTACCCTATTTTACTCTAAAAGTATTGGTGGTGGCCAGGCCACCTCCATTGACTGTCACTGGCCTTAGGATAAAGAATACAGACTCTGGGAGATGGACAGTCCATAAACAAATCAGCATGTGTATTCAAGTTAGTCACTAGAAAACTTCCCTCACAAATGAATACATGGAATTTAAGCCATATTTTGGTGAATTTTAAAAGATTTTTTTTTTAATTTTAGAGTCAGGTGGTATAAGTGCACATTTGTTGCAATGGCATGTTATGTATTGGTGGGGACTGGTCTTCAGGTGATCTATTCTCCAGATAGTGAACATTGTACCCAATATGTAACTTCTGAATCCTGTTCCCCCATGTCTATTATTTCCATCTTTATGATATTTTATTTCCCACATATAAATGAGGACTTGTAGTATTTTGTTCTCTGTCTCAATATAAGTGAAGAATCAAGCATAACCATATATGTTAGGAGAGTCTCTAACTTCACAGAGACCAAAATTATTTGGGAGTTAGAAGGCAAGAAAAGAGCTCAAAGAAAATAAAGACAAGATAAGGAGCATATTATTAAAAACAAACAAACAGACAAACAAAAAGTTTAAAATGAGTGCCTCTAAAGACAGAGGAAATGTAGAAAAGTATATTTTTTCCCAAATTTATAACATGTGAACATCTTTTATCTCCCAAGAGGCCTAACCTGAAAATAAAAGTCTTCACTTAAAATAAGAAGTATGATAAGGTCCTACTTATTTATCTTACCTCTTATGGCATTCACTTTTAGAGAGTTGATCAGAAATTGGTTGCCTGTTTCAATTTTTGTAAGAGGGTTGCCGACTTTTCTTCTAGGATTTTCATAGTTTGAGGTTTTACATTTAGGTCTTTGATTCATTTAGAGTTGATTTTTGTGTATGGTGCTAGGTAGGGGTCCTTTTTCAACTTCCTGCATATGGTCAGCCAGTTTTCCAGGCACCATTTATTGAATAGAGTCTCCTCTCTCCAGAGGTTGTTGGTGGAGGATTTCTCAAAAATGAGTTGGTTGAGAAATTGGGATTTTGCTTCCAGAAACTCCTGTTCCATTGGTCTATATGCCTGTTCTTGTGCCAATATCAGACATTATTATTATTATTATTATTATTATTATTATTATTATAGCTTTATAGTAGAGCTTGAAGTCTGGAAGTGTGATAACTCCCACTTTGTTTCTTTTGCCAAAAGAAACCATCAAAAGTATAGGGAACAGCCCACAGAATGGGAAAAAATATTTGCCAACTGTAAATCTGACAAAGGCTTAACATATAGGATCTACAAGAAACTCAAAGATCCTGAAAGGGAAAAAAAAAACACTCTGTTAAAAAGTGGGCAAAAGATATGAATAGACACTGCTCAAAATGAAGGCATAGGAGAAGCCAACAGATACATGAAAAACTGTTCAGCCTCACTAATCATCAAAGAAATGCAAATTAAAGTAACACTGAGATACCATCTAACTCCAATTGGGATGACCATCATCAATAACGAAAAACAACAGATACTGAAGAGGATGCAGGGTAAAGGGAACACTTCTACACTGTTGGTGGAAGTGTAAAATAGAAAACAGTGTGGCGATTTCTAAACTGTCTAAAAATTGACCTTCTATATGACCCAGAAATCCCCCTTCTGGAGATATACCTGGAGGAACTCAAATCACTCTATGAAAAGTTATCAGTACATGCATGTTTGTTGCAGCATTAGTCACAGTAGCAAAAACATGGAACCAGTTGTGCTGCCCATTGAAAGTGAACTGGATAAAGAAAATGTGGTACATATACACAATGGAATATTACCCAGCCATATAGAAAAACAAAATTATGGACTTTGCAGCAACTTGGATGGATTTAGAGTCTATTATACTCAGTAAAATGTACTCACCGAAATGTGTTCACTCATAAGCAGACCCGAAAATGTATCATAATAGTATAAGAAAGGGATTGGCAGTATTGGAACACTGCCAGGAAGGAGCGGCTTGGGGTGGGTGGGCCATAACATCAATAAGAGTACCCCAACTTTACCTGCATGATGACTTCTTATGTATCTAACTCTGAATTGTACCCCACATCTTTGAAATAAGAATAATGACTTAATTAAAAAAATAAGTAAACTAAGAAATAATAAGATGGAATTTAGGTAACTGAGGATCCAATCCAGAAGACAGGCATTAAAAATTCCCAAGTTGAGTGAAGAGATGCTCCAGAAGATACTATCCAGTGAGACTGCGGGTTTACCCATCTGGAGGAGACATCGCTAAGGAAACAGTAATGAGGCTAAGAGACTATTGAATGATTGAATGTATTTTTCATATTGAGGAACATTGGGGAGCAATTATGGCTGGGTAATAAGTAAAAAAACAAAAATAAAGTGATTACTAACTGTTGGAAAAGCAAAAAAGTTGCTGAGAAAAATTAGATATATACTACTTGTTTAAGCTCTAAATAATATTAAAGAAAAAATTATATACAATGAATATTAATTGAACCTATGATTGATCTAATTTTATACTGGG
>NW_007200813.1:0-712 GCF_000164805.1 Carlito syrichta | reverse complement strand
TTATGGCTGGGTAATAAGTAAAAAAACAAAAATAAAGTGATTACTAACTGTTGGAAAAGCAAAAAAGTTGTCGAGAAAAATTAGATATATACTACTTGTTTAAGCTCTAAATAATATTAAAGCAAAAATTATATACAATGAATATTAATTGAACCTATGATTGATCTAATTTTATACTGGGAGCATGAAGGTAGGGCTTGGTTTGTGAATGTGTCTATGTATATATCTGTGTGTTGTGTGTATTTGGGGGTAGAAAGCAGAGTAAAAAAATTGGAATGACTATTTCTATAAGATGAAGTGAATGAATAATATCTAACTTTTTAAAAGTCAGAAATACAAATCTTGTTATTTGGAAATATTGAGATAAATGGAAAAAGAGACATTAAGCATTTTGGAGTACATAGGCAACATGATGAGTCAGAAATGGTAGGTCAAGAGATATTTGTATTTTTAACAATATTTATATAGTATTTGATGAGAATGTAAACTAAAAATAAATCAGAAAATTTAAACGTGGAAATGGGTTTAAAACCCAAAGTGTTTGCCATTTCAGAAATTGTGGGCGTTTTCCAATGTATCAGAAGCCAGATCTCTATAAGAATATCCCAGCCACGCTCAGTGGCTCAGTCTGTAATCCTGTGCCTTTGGGAGGCTGAGGTGAGTGGATGACCTGAGCCCGCGGGTTCGAGACCCACCTGGGCAGCGAGACCTC